>NC_135214.1:6927042-7017042 GCF_052324685.1 Brachyhypopomus gauderio
ATCCATCATTCTAGCTCCTGTGCAGAAAATATTTCTCTATGTGCATGCCTGTGTGTTTGTTTGTGTATTTATGTATGTGTGTAAGCACAAAAATAATTTCACTTTATGTGCTTTTGTGTTTTTTTCTAAACATACTAAACGTACATTAATAACGAACCTAAAACCCACGTCATGTGAAAACACTAGCCATGTGATTACTGCAAACAAACGTCTGAGTGAGATACAGAGTTCCAGTGATGATGATGATGATGATGATGATAATGATGATGGGTAAATGTCAATGTGAGGAAGATATAGGTCACTACAACCAGAGCTCTACTCATGCCCAAGAGAGAGAGAGAGAGAGAGAGAGAGAGAGAGTCTTTTCTTTCTTTGCATTCTCTGTCATTTGGTAGTTCTTTTCCTTTCCAGCCTCTCTCTCTCTCTATTTGTGTTCTCTCACTTATCTCCATTGCTCACCTGTCTCCCATTTTCTCTTTGATGACTTCCTCCCTCTTCTGCACATTTCTCATGCCCCCTCCAACCCCCAGCGGTTGCCCCCCCGAGATGGTGGTTATAAACAGTCAGCAGGGGGCTGTGGGCAGAACGTGTCTCCTGCTGTGAAAGCTCTATCTCTCGTCCTCTCTCATAACAGGAGACAAGGGTAAGCTTGCACAGCACTATCTCAAGGCCACTGTCCTCCAGGTGGACAGGGGACGATATCTCAGCGCCCAGCTCAAGTGTAGTCATCAGGTCATCATCATCATCATCATCATCATCATCATCATCACAATTAGCCAATCAATAAGGCTCATTAACCTACATTAATTCATAGTGACCATATCTGAGTAGGCTTCACAATGATCACTAAGGTCACCTGTCTATGGTCACCTGTTGTTTGATCTGTATAAATAAGGACGACGTAATTTCTACTGTTTGTTACCCGATTCCGCAGAAATGAATACGTCATGTGTCATGTCTGCACAGCAACCTGCACAGCGCAAAGCAAGCCTCCGTTTGCAGAAGGCACTGACTTCAAAGGAGCTGTGCCGAGAGAGATAGATGCAGATTATGGAGAGAGCAGAGATGGTCGTAATACGTCGATGATGTAGCAGGTGACTGCTCTAGCTGTACTGTCATTATGAGTTTCCTTCTAATAAGGTTGCACCAAATTCTGTCTGTTCAGAGCCCTCTTAATTCAGACACACAGACACACAATCCTCTGTATAAGATTACACATCTCCTTTTTTCACACATTGTGCATGCTCGTGGTTTTTATTCTTTCAGGGGGTTCACCTTCAGTCTGTCTACTCACAATAAAACAGAGATGGAGGAGAGGGAGAGGAGATGGAGAGAGGGAGAGGAGAGAGGGAGACGAGATGGAGAGAGGGAGAGGAGATGGAGAGAGGGAGAGGAGAGAGGGAGACGAGATGGAGAGAGGGAGACGAGATGGAGAGAGGGAGAGGAGAGAGGGAGAGACTGAGGTCCTGATGTCTGCTCGGTCTCTAGGCATGCTATGTCTTGCACCAGACACTCCTCACTTCTGACATTGTGTTTTGCTTCTCCACACCTCCTCCTCCTTGTTATTTTTTTAGAATATGATCATATTTAGGATTTGAGTAAGGGCAAGATGGCGTGTGTATAACCAGAACTCTTGTACATACTGTGAGTGACATCCTTCCTCTTACACCCATCCTCACTGGGACCTTTCTTTTTTCTCAGCAAGACAGTCCTCTGTCAGTCCTGAAGACAGTCCTGAAAACAGTCCTCTGTCAATCCTGAAGACAGTCCTCTGACAGTCCTGAAGACAGTCCTCTGTCAGTCCTGAAGACAGTCCTCTGACAGTCCTGAAGACAGTCCTCTGTCAGTCCTGAAGACAGTCCTGAAGACAGTCCTCTGTCAGTCCTGAAGACAGTCCTCTGACAGTCCTGAAGACAGTCCTCTGTCAGTCCTGAACACAGTCCTCTGACAGTCCCTGTTCTCCTCCTCTAAGCAACAACCCAGCTCTGATGCTTCAGTGACTTTTATCGATCTGTTTTATCGATAAGTTGAAACGTACTATATTAAAACTGAATAAACAATGTACTAATGAATTGTGTGTGTGTGTACATTTCTGGAGTGTATTATACAGTAGATGTGTGCTGCATATATAAGACACATTAACATGTTTTGTATCTTTGTGCTCAGTGTCGTCGTGGCGGCTGGAAGACGTTTGTGTGCTTTCCCGCTGAAACGCAGAGTGACTCCAGGCTTCAGGCATCAACATTTTAAAAATATCCAGCAGGCGGCGGGGAGAACGGTGGGGAGAACGGCGGGGAGAGCGGTGTCAGTGGCGTCTCTCCTCCGTCTCTCCTCCGTCTCTCCTCCGTCTCGCCGCCACACGCCTGTTTTCTGCTCTCATCTCATCTTTATCACATCTCCTCCAGGGAATATTGTGTGTCTGTGAGTGTGTGTGTGTGTGTGTGTGTGCGTGTGTGTGTGTGTGCGTGCGTGTGTGTGTGTGCGTGTATGCGTATGCGAGATAGTAAGCGTGTTTGCGAGTCTTTGTTTTCTGTATATTAACGTGAGTGTGAGGTACTGCTTTCAAAAGCTGCAATACTTCTGGTTCACACTATTCTGATATGTAGTAAGCAGCATGGTGAAAACCCTATAAAGACTATTCTGAGACACCCTACCAAATGTTTTTGTAACAAACTCACCACCTGCACTTCTCTTCAGAGAGATCTCTCTCTCTCCCTCTCTCCCCTTCTCTCGCTCACGCTACTCTCGTTCCTTTTCTCTGTATCTCTCACTCTTTCTATCTCTTAATCCTTCACCCCTCCCCTTTATCTACTGTAGTTCTCACTCTTTCTACTTTGAACATCAGACAGAGCTTAGCTTGTCATTCTGGCTGCTAGCTCCTGGAGGAGCTTTTAATTAGGGACTGAGGAGAGGCTGTCAGAGTGATTGGGGTTTGCTCGGTAAACATTACCTCATATTTCCCCTGGCAGGATGGTGGGGGGGGGGGTGCAGGGGGTTGCCGTGGGAACGGAGCAGTGCTGCGGCCTTGCTCAAAGAGGGGCTCGCTATAACGAGGGGACAAAGCACGGACTGCCCCCCCGTTCAATGGCGGGGTCAAAGGCGCGGGCCTCCGAACAATAGGTCACCCCGCCTACTGTCTCCCCCGACCGTGGAATGGGCCGGAGGGGCCGCGGGGTTGGCGGCCGGCGCTCACGGACGGGTGTGGGCGCTGGGCAGAGCTGTGCTGGGCAGAGCTGCGCGTTACAGAGCGTTGGGCTGTTATGGAGCAGCCACTCACACATCAGGCGTGCAGGGTTCAAGGAGAGAGTCAGACATCCAGAGACCGGCGACACGGCACCTGGGAGAGAGACGGTGTGGTTGGGAGAGGGGCGTAAGGAGAGGGCGCAGGGGTCAGCCACGCTGAATACAGGGGGCTCCTGTTCTGCAGAGAAAGCCCCCCCCCCCACGAGTTGAAAGATCGGGGAAAGGCAAGCTCGCACACAATGACGAGCCATTAGGGACAGCTCGGAGGAACACAATGCAATTACTCCCCCTGTGACCACAAACCGCACACAGTCGGAGACACCATTTCACACTTGTAACGCTTCCTCATACAGACTGCACACACACATTAGACCTCTGCTTGTTTTAAGGGGGGAATTTATGACAAATGATTACAAGGATCCACATACATATGCACACACACACATGCATACACACACGCACATGCACACACACACCCACACATTTTGCTTTTACGGAGTATCAGCAACAGACCGTGTGGAGTTGAAATGGAGGAGAATGAATGTGAAAACACTTGATTGGAGCTGAGGAGCGCTGGTGTGTGTGAGGTCACGCTGAGCTGCTAAGCTGCACTTTAAAAAGCTCCTGCTTCTCTGGATCGGGCAAACAGAGGCTTTATTTTCATATTGAGGAGTTTTGATGGAGAAGGGGGGGAGGAAATGGTGTGTGTGTGTGTGTGTGTGTGTGTGTGTGTGTGTGTGTGTGTGTGTGTGTGTGTGTGTGTGTGTGTGTATAGGGGGATGGGGCAGGCATGATGAAAGCCCAAAAGAGGTGGCAAAGGAAAACCAAGGGAATGTTCCGGGGTTGCCACGGTGATAGAGAGGGCCCACTCACAGCATGGCTTTCAGAAGTTTGGCGGCTTTATCTGTGAGACGCAGCATTGGGCCTCGGGCCAACACTCCAGGAACACAGACACACACACACAAATGCGTGCACACGCTCCACAGACAAAGAACACAAACATGCACACAATTAATTTAATATCAAGCATATTCCCCATAGAACCGTAGTGTCTCACACACTACACACATACCCCCACCACATCAGGGCAAATCACAGTATCGAGAAAAGGCTTTATTGACAAGAGAAAGAGTAGTTTTGGTTCTGTGGTTCATAAAGCCTTGGTGAACATTTTATCCTTACTCTGTTTTAATTCTCCACAATATCAATATCCTCAGTGTTGGGAATGTTGAAGGTGAGAGTTAATGTTGTGTTAGAGCAACAGCTCTGTGGAACCAAGAAACATGCTGGAGGGAATCTAGTCACACGCAAATGAGAGAAGGGGAATGAGAGAGAGGAGGAGAGAAGGAGAGAGAGAAGGAGAGAAAAGGACAGGAGAGGGAGAGAGAGGGAGCAAACAAGAATGTGGAAGGAGGTCTTGCTGTATGGGGGAGCAATGTACACACTCCGTGGATGTAATCATACCTTGTATTTAATCATATACATA
Source organism: Brachyhypopomus gauderio (assembly GCF_052324685.1). NCBI lineage: Eukaryota > Metazoa > Chordata > Actinopteri > Gymnotiformes > Hypopomidae > Brachyhypopomus > Brachyhypopomus gauderio. The sequence continues at coordinate 6,931,772 of NC_135214.1, forward strand.
GGTAGTACTGAATTATATATAGGGATAGTGCTGAATCATATATAAGGATAGTACTGAATCATACAGGGATAGTACTGAATCATATACAGGGATAGTGCTGTTCATATAATAGGGATAGTACTGAATCATACAGGGATAGTGCTGAATCATATGCAGGAATAGTACAGAAATCAAATATAGGGATAGTACTGAATTCAAAATAGGGATAGTACTGAATCAAATATAGGAACAGTACTGAATCATATACAGTGATATTATTGAATCATATACAGGGATAGTGCTGAATCATATATAGGGATATTACTAAATCATATACAGGGATACTGCTGAATCATATATAGGGATAGTACTGAATCATATATAGAGGTAGTATTGAATCATATACAGAGGCAGTACGGAATCATAATCCTTTTACTTATGTGTGCATTTGTGCATGTCATCCACGGGAGGAAAGGATGGGATGAAAGGATGATAAACACAAACATACAAATGAAAATGGGAAGAAATATAATCATTAGAATTTATATTTTGGAATGTATACATGTATACATTTCCAGTGTATTTCAAGAGCTTTAAGTATCTTTGTAATGAAAAGAGTTTCAAGTGTCATATCTTTACATCTTTACACATCCTTTCATGCTTAATCAGCTTTGATTGCATGCTGCTGGTGACTGTAATTGTACTGCTGGGAACTGTAGTCCTACTGAAGGAGGAAAATGGCTTTATTTTCTTCAGTTTATGTTAATAGGTGCTGTGTAGGTTATGGTGTTACACTTTTGAAGAGTTGGAATAAAACGAACGATTGAATTCATTTAGGACTTTTATTTTCCCCCAGTTTCTTTTTTCTTTACCTGAGTGAGTGTACTTGAGTGATTGGTATTTTATTAAAAAGCTTTACTTTACCTTTGTGAAGGTCTGGCAAGTCTGCCCACATCTACCCCTGCACCATTTAAAGCTACTCAATAGTGACTCACACCGGCATCCACAATGATATACACACATATCTAGTTTCACTGGATTAATAGACTAAGACACAAACAGCTCAGAAGTGCGCGGACACACACACACACACACACACACACACACACACACACACACACACACACACACACACACACACACACACACACACGTACACACGCAGATGATTTATATTCATTGCCAGTCACAGACTTGCTGCAGGACACTGGCAGAGTGCCTTTGTGTGCAGTCTGCCATTACGGCTTGGCGTGGTGCCAGGATCTACAGGGAGTCAGTGGGTCAAGATGACAGCGGTGGGGCAAGAACAGTGAGGTGCCCCCCGAGAGCCAGGCCGCCCCAACCGAGTGCTCCTCCTCCCCCAGTGGAGGTGACTGCTCCATGGGCTCACCGCACCTCTGCCCCCCCTAGGGGCCTGGAGCTGCCAGCACTCTGTGCCCCAGAGCCGCCCACCCTCTGCCAGTCTGGCTCTCTGCACTCCCTGGACAGCGGTGCCTACCACGGCCAGCTGGATGCCGGGGTCCACAGAGAGGGGTTTTCAGTGGTAATTTCTGTGAGAAACACAAACACACATCCACTCACACACACTCACTCACACACCGCTACAAACACACACACACACATATTCCACATATCCTCAGCCCTTCCTGTAAACAGCCTTTCAAAACAATGATGGCTTCCACTTTAGCTCTCTACGGAGCACATTTATTGTGCCCTCATCCATCTTCCACTGGCACTTTTACTCAAGCAAATATTTTTATGTTTGATCATGCACATATTTTTGTAATGCTCACAGCGAGGAAGATTAACATTCCTACATAGGGTTTTCCACAGCACAACCCCACGATGCCAGGCACTCTGTGTGGCTGGCATTTACCATTCAGGATCCAGTGGCATATAATTGAGGATTACTGGGAAAGACTTGGCAACCCATTCAGCAACTTCAGCAGACCTACTGTGTAGTGCTCGGGTGCAGGCCGGAGTTGCAATGGTCAACATTGCAGGTGTCCCGTGCTTCTGGATTCTTATGCGGTCTGTACCCTGTGCCTGAGTGTACTGAATGTACTGAACATTCTGAGTAGTCTGTATGGAATAAAAATATCAGCCACTCCTCAGCATTTCAGCACTGGTGGAGGCAGTTCATCTCGTTAATGCTGGCAAGCTGATTGATCCTCCCCTCTGGTTTGAATAAAGATGACGAGTTAGTGTATAAAGGCGTTTGCAGGCGGGTGAATTTAAGATAGCGCTTTCAAACAGGCTGGTGGTGTAGTCTGCACTGTGTGCGGAGGAGTTTTGAGGTGACCCCAAGTCTCCTGTGCAGGGAGAGGGAGAGAGATGAAAGAACACCCTGTGTCCACAGCTTATCAAAGTTTAATACACCGCCAGCACTGGCAGCGAAGGAGAGAGGAGCAGGGGGAGTTTGTATGCATACACACACACACGCACACACACACACACACACACACACACACACACACACACACACACACATATACACACACGCCATTGTGAAAGACTTCCATGTACTTTCGCTGCACATCCTTGGGGTGTCACATGTGATAAGTGTTAAAAGGGAGTGTTCAAGGAGTCCCATGGACATAAACATTTCACTGTCGTATACAGCTCACAGTGACACCTTTCAAATGTTATCATACCTTATTTCCTACTGCTGAACTGAGTCTGTTTTTACTATCTAAACATTTTGGTGTTTTAAAAACTCAGCTATCGTAGTGCATATACCTTCACGCATATACTTTTACTTCAGAGGAACATGTATGTGGAACATGTAACTAATACCCACTTCACCACCAGCAAAAGCTGATTTGAAATTGGTATTTAAAGGCAGAGTTGGAGGGACTTCAGCATTGGAGTGGCAATAGGACAACCTTTGGATCTATGTAGCTTCTACATTAGGCAAGCACAGGGGTGTGTAGCTGAGAGTGAGGGGTGTGTGTAGCTGTTAGTGAGGGGGGGGGGGGTGTAGCTGTGAGTGAGGTGTGTGTAACTGTGAGTGAGAGGTGTGTGTAGCTGTGAGTGAGGGGTGTGTAGCTGTTAGTGAGGGGGGGTGTAGCTGTGAGTGAGGGGTGTGTGTAGCTGTTAGTGAGGGGGGGTGTAGCTGTGAGTGAGGGGTGTGTGTAGCTGTGAGTGAGGGGGGGTGTAGCTGTGAGTGAGGGGTGTGTGTAGCTGTGAGTGAGGGGTGTGTAGCTGTGAGTGAGGGGTGTGTAACTGTGAGTGAGAGGTGTGTGTAGCTGGGAGTGAGGGCTGTGTGTAGCTGTTAGTGAGGGGGGGTGTAGCTGTGAGTGAGGGGTGTGTGTAGCTGTTAGTGAGGGGGGTGTAGCTGTGAGTGAGGGGTGTGTGTAGCTGTGAGTGAGGGGTGTGTAGCTGTGAGTGAGGGGTGTGTAACTGTGAGTGAGGTGTGTGTAGCTGGGAGTGAGGGGTGTGTAGCTGTGAGTGAGGGGTGTGTGTAGCTGTTAGTGAAGGGTGTGTGTAGCTGTTAGTGAAGGGTGTGTGTAGCTGTTAGTGAGGGGTGTGTGTAGCTGTTAGTGAGGGGTGTGTGTAGCTGGGAGTGAGGGGTGTGTGTAGCTGTTAGTGAGGGGGGGTGTAGCTGTGAGTGAGGGGTGTGTGCAGCTGTGAGTGAGGGGTGTGTGTAGCTGTGAGTGAGGGGTGTGTGTAGCTGTGAGTGAGGGGTGTGTAGCTGTGAGTGAGGGGTGTGTGCAGCTGTGAGTGAGGGGTGTGTAGCTGTGAGTGAGGGGTGTGTAGCTGTGAGTGAGGGGTGTGTAGCTGTGAGTGAGGGGTGTGTGTAGCTGGGAGTGAGGGGTGTGTAACTGTGAGTGAGGGGTGTGTAGCTGTGAGTGAGGGGTGTGTAGCTGTGAGTGAGGGGTGTTTGTAGCTGTTAGTGAAGGGTGTGTGTAGCTGTGAGTGAGGGGTGTGTAGCTGTGAGTGAGGGTGTGTAGCTGGGAGTGATTGTGTGTAGCTGTGAGTGAGGGTGTGTAGCTGGGAGTGATTGTGTGTAGCTGTGAGTGAGGGGTGTGTAGCTGTGAGTGAGGGTGTGTAGCTGTGAGTGAGGGTGTGTAGCTGTGAGTGAGGGGTGTGTAGCTGTGAGTGAGGGGTGTTTGTAGCTGTTAGTGAAGGGTGTGTGTAGCTGTTAGTGAAGGGTGTGTGTAGCTGGGAGTGAGGGGTGTGTAGCTGTGAGTGAAGGGTGTGTGTAGCTGGGAGTGAGGGGTGTGTAGCTGTGAGTGAGGGTGTGTAGCTGTGAGTGAGGGTGTGTAGCTGTGAGTGAGGGGTGTGTAGCTGTGAGTGAGGGGTGTTTGTAGCTGTTAGTGAAGGGTGTGTGTAGCTGTTAGTGAAGGGTGTGTGTAGCTGGGAGTGAGAGGTGTGTGTACCTGGGATTGAGGGGTGTGTAGCTGTGAGTGAGGGGTGTGTGTAGCTGGGAGTGAGAGGTGTGTGTACCTGGGATTGAGGGGTGTGTAGCTGTGAGTGAGGGGTGTGTGTAGCTGTGAGTGAGGGGTGTGTAGCTGGGAGTGAGGGGTGTGTGTAGCTGGGAGTGAGGGGTGTGTAGCTGGGAGTGAGGGGTGTGTAGCTGGGAGTGAGGGGTGTGTAGCTGGGAGTGAGGGGTGTGTGTAGCTGGGAGTGAGGGGTGTGTAGCTGGGAGTGAGGGGTGTGTAGCTGGGAGTGAGGGGTGTGTGTAGCTGGGAGTGAGGGGTGTGTAGCTGGGAGTGAGGGGTGTGTAGCTGGGAGTGAGGGGTGTGTGTAGCTGGGAGTGAGGGGTGTGTGTAGCTGGGAGTGAGAGGTGTGTGTACCTGGGAGTGAGGGGTGTGTAGCTGGGAGTGAGGGGTGTGTGTAGCTGTGAGTGAGGGGTGTGTAGCTGGGAGTGAGGGGTGTGTGTAGCTGGGAGTGAGGGGTGTGTTTCATGCCTGAACTTCAGTTCCCCTTGCTCCTGTCGATATGGATCACCGAGGTTACTCCTTACACGCCTTTCATGTTCAGCAGCGGGTGCTCTGGGTTCAGGGTTGAAAGGCACATCCTCTGCCTAAAGACAGCTCACACTCACACACAGCTCACACTCACACACAGGCTGTTCGAGTGAGAGCGAGAGAGAAGAAGGGAGGATAGAGGAAGGTAAAGAATAGATGGCATGAATAGTTTTATGTCTAGATTATTTTTCTTGTCATTCTGTCATAACTGTTAGTGTCAGATGGTTATTGTTGAAAAATTATTTAAACATTTAATAAAAAAAATGTGAAAATCAGTGTTTTGTGGGGGTACTTGTGCTTATGCAGTATACATTTGAGTTTTTTGAGTTTCTGTGTCTGTAGGTCACTAAGGAGATGTTTCTGATGCAGGTTTTGACCAGAGTCAGTTCAACGCTGCAGACTGGGTATGTTTCTGAAGGAGCATTTGAGCAGAGACAGTGTGTTAAACACCACAGGCAGGAGAGGCTCTTGTGAAAGAGAGATAAGAAAAGAGAGAGACCCTGAGAAAGTGATGACAGAGAATGAAGCCCATGAGAGAGAGGGACAGAGAGAGAGAGAGAGAGAGAGAGAGAGAGAGAGAGAGAGAGAGAGAGAGAGAGAGGAGGGCATAGGGGGAGATACTGGAAGGGTTTAGTTCAGCTTGAGCAGGCTAACTGGAGATACTGGGAAGGTTTAGTTCAGCTTGAGCAGGCTAACTGGAGATACTGGGAAGGTTTAGTTCAGCTTGAGCAGGCTAACTGGAGATACTGGGAAGGTTTAGTTCAGCTTGAGCAGATGAACAGAAGCCCGTCCCTGGAGGAATTCCAAGGTTCTGTGGCATAAGGATTGGGATAATGGTTCCATACACTGAAAGGTACAGTGTTCACTTAAACTGCAGGTTAGAAGGTGTGCAGGCAGGATAATGTATGTCAGCTGTAATTCCTATAGGTGAGGATATAAGCGAGAGCACTGGAGATGCGAGCAGCTCAGTTACACCGAGTGCCTGAGGAGGGTTTAGTGTAACAGGCTAGCTGAAAGCCTCTCCTCTCTCTCTTCTCCAGACTAAGGTAGGGGTGAGAGGGTCCTCTTTACCTTCATCTCTGTCTTACAGCATACAGCATTATTTTTTGAAGCTGTAATGCATGCAGAAGGGGATATATATATATATATATATATATATATATATATATATATATATATATATATATATATATATATATATATATATAGTGTGTGTGTGTGTGTGTGTGTGTGTGTGTATGAAGCAACACATTCCATTCTCTGTATCTGCATCCATCCATGTCCTTCTTTATTGTAATTGTCTCTTTCCCTCTCTCTGTTTTCATCTGTCTGTCTGTCTGTCTGTCTGTCTGTCTCAGTGCTTCCTCCTGTGGTGCGTGCTCCTGGCTGGAGCAGTCTCCCTCCCCTGGTCCAGTGTACGGTAAATGAACACAAACAGCTGCTGCGGTGCGGAGAGCCTTCCTGCGGTGAACAGCCCGACTGGCCCAGGGAAGGTGAGGTGAGAACAGCCCATACTAGAGCACATGCCCACTGCTCAAACAGATGAAAACACGGACACTGTTGACATTGTTGACATTATTTATACTCCTCACTCACTGTTTTTTTCTCTGAGAGGGATGTCTTTTTTGGACATACCCCCCCAACACCCTTGTCCCTTGTTGCCCCGTCTTCTCAACCTTTTGTTGATATTTTCAGCAAAGTGTACATGGAGCATAATCGAACAGTGCCCTATGATTACTGAGAGCCCAAGGGATCAGGGGTGAAAGAAAACTTACTCTCTCATTAAATAAAAAGGCTTTCTGATGCGGGAGAGACATAGCAAGCAAGGCTGTAAGTGAACAATACAGTAACGTACAGCATGTGTGTGTGTGTGTGTGTGTGAAGCGTGTGTCAGCTGATTTGTGTGTGTGTGTGTGTGTGTGTGTGTGAGAGAGATTGTGTATGAAAGTGTGTCAGCTGATGTGTGTGTGTGTGTGTGTGTGTGTGTGTGTGTGTGTGGTCTCTTTATCTCAGCATAAAAGGAGTAATATTCCTCTCGCACGTTCAGTGTGTGCGCATGAGAGAGAGACAGTGAAGATGAGAATCATCATCTGGCTGTGACTGGCATAATTGGCTCTTTTCTTCCCTGCCGCTACTTAGCGCTGATAGCCCAATTTAGCCGCCACATGCTAAAGACTCTTTCAGAGTGTAATCAGAATTAAAGAGAATGGGTTTTACTCACTTTAAAGGCCCTTTTTGAGGCACTCTCTGTGGACTGAAACACTGATGGGTCCCTTTAGTTGTCAGACGAGCTGAGACCACATGCAGTTAGTGAGGTCTGATGACGCTAACTCGCCTGTGGTTTGTCCTTAGGTAACGACTGGGGATATTCTCCTCTCTCCTTCCTCTAAGAATGACCCAGTCCTCACAGACAGGCCGGTATTGTGCTGCTCTCTAGTAATAATAGCATGGAGATTTTTGTAAATTGGTCTCTAGATAGTATCAAAGGACTTTTTAAAGCTTTCGAGTAAAGATATCCATCGTTAAGTGACAAAGGATGAGTGGATTGCACTTCATATAGCTGTGCGCATGCTGATGCAGTTTTTACCCTTTTGCTGATTGGCTTATGACTACAGTGGAAACGGACAGAGCCTTTCACATAATCTGTCATTTCCTTTCAGGCCGCTCTGTCACTCTGCCTTTTACTCCTGTTCTTTCATTCTCTCTCTCTCTCTCTCTCTCTCTCTCTCTCTCTCTCTCTCTCTTATATGTGCACAGTGGTTTGAGTTTTCTCGCTGAAGGCTATTTCCTTTGGTAAGCTGAATAAAATGCAAATGCACCCGATGAGAATGAAAGGGGTGAAGGACCGTTCTCTGGTTTTGTTCCTGTCAGTATGAGCTGCATTCGCAGAAAAGCTTGAATATGTCTAAATAACACTTACGCTATCTTTATAAAGCAGCCACATACTGTTTGGGATGCATATATAATCCATACATTCTTGCCTTCTAATTATAGCAGATCCAAACCACGGTACCTTCCAAAATTAAAGACAGAACGATTTTATTTTATTTTATTTTATTTATTTTTTTTGTAAAACCAATTTCGTAGACGTCAAATGTAGAAAATGTCTTTATATTTTTAGAGTATCTTTAAAACATAGAATTTTGAATTTAGTATTTCCAGACACTCCGAGTTTAAGTAAACCAGTCAGAGCTTTAAAATGGATGTTATTCACTGGCAGTTCTTTTGCTCAGAACTCAAAATTTGCATTTAGACTTCAGAACAATGAATGTTTTGAGAGAAACAAGACTCCCAGCTCTTCCTGAACTGCAACCTTGTTATTTCACAATTCCTGAATGTGTCTAAATGCATAAATTGAGTGTACAGTTGAATGAATGAATGAATGAATGAATCAATCAACCAAAGAATGAATGAATGAAACAGGTGCTTCATTACAGTTTCACACAAATAGCATCTAGAAGCCAGAATCCTAATTTCTTCAGGGCCGTGACGTGCTCCTGACACGATGGGTTTTGGTGAAGCATCACGCAGTCCTGATGAGTAGTAACAGTAGAATGTCCCCACCACACCAGCCTAGTATGCTCTCTGTCCATAAACCTTCCTGACTAAGCCTTCAGTGTCTGATATTGCATGGAGGGTTAGAAAGCCAGTGAGGGAGAGAAGAACACAAAGGACAGATAACCCTAGCCATTCTGGCCCGTACAGGATGAAAGAAGGCCCTTGTTTAACAGAAGCACTAGCTCTCATCTGCAAGAGAGAAAGAGATTTAAATCGTAATCACTTACAAAAGAGGGCAAGTCACAATAATAAAAAAAAAAAACTTTCTCAGCATAGGATAAAAGAAACATATATAAAACTTTTGTAGATGTTATACTTAATTCAAATAGGGAAGTGTTTTAGTCTGTTCCTCACTAGAATAGCACGCTTCTATTCCAGAACCTAAATATTTCCAGTCTGAGGCATCTCAGTGTTCGGCATTGCTTAACTGTTGGTCTGGCTGCACTAATAACCATGCGTGGCCTGATCACAGTGCAGACACAATCACCAGGTCCATGTTGGTCATTTTTTGCTCATCATATGCTTTGAATATATTTTGTGTTCATATGGTGGAAATCTCTCACAAACATGTATAGAAGATAAGGGTTACGTTACACAGCTACGCATATGTGTGATTCAATTTCACTCGGATTTGCTGTGATCCATGTGTAGACTCCCTTGGGAAATATATACTTTGATTAATGTAATCCCACAGAATGGGTGAATTAGGTGTGTGTGTGTGTGTGTGTGTGTGTGTGTGTGTGTGTGTGTGTGTGTGTGTGTGTGTGGAAGGAAGGACAGTGCTGATAGAATCATTAGGGGAAAACGTGGACACACAAAACAAGCAATGAACACTTAACTCGAAGCTCGAGGAACTAGATTACATGTTGCACACTTCTTTTTTTACCCACTCCAGTCTGTCTGAGTAAGGCTGCTTAATGGCTGTACTGCTGTCCGGTTGGCTGACTGTTTCCTCACGGAGCTCTGGCTCCTGCGTGTCCAGTGTGAGGCTTTAAGTCACAGCGGACCACCACGCCTTCGCCCACCTGAAGGCTTTTTTGGGACTAACTAAACTGTGACTGCTTTTCCTTTTCACCTACAGAGGTAAGTCTGCTATATACAGACAAATAAATAAACTCACAAAGCTCTGGGTGCATCATGTTTTACAGGCATTCCACTGAGTAAAGCGGGAGCAGTGCTCTGTTTGTTAAAGGACAGACTTTCTGTAAGTCCTTTGCTTGGCCACACTGTGCAGATGCCAGCATTTAGGAGAAAATTTAGTAACATGAAATTAAGAAAGGACACAGTAATATTTTCACCTGCAAAGACGTTATCAAGTCAAAGATGTATCATAGTTCTGCTGACAGATGTATTCTACATTTTCTGTTAATCATTATTTTGAACGCTTCAAGATTGACGGAACTCATATAATTCATTTTAATTATATCTACCACAAGATAACCGCCTACACAGGATGAATTATGGCGTTGAGACGAACGATTTAATATCGACTGTTTAAGTGAACAATAAAAACAGAATAGTGACAGTGAACTCTTTGCCCTTCGGTACAATACCTGATCGGTTTTATTTGGAAATAATAATTAAAAAAAACTTTATCACAATTAAACTCTCTCAAAAAATAAAACGTGACAAAAATTTTAAATTGCAATAAACACCCAAATAAACACAATTGCACAATAAATAAATAATACATGTTTTATGTTTCTCAATACTCAAGAATGTCAATGCTATTCATTTGCATATTTTAAAAAGTAGGCCACGTGCGCACAGTGATCAAACTAAACTGCACATATCTTTGGGTTATCCATCATGGCTTGACTAGCCTGTCTAGTATTCGCGCGCGCGCTATCGAATCGTCGCCTTAAGTTGTATCAAGGATTTTGTCAAGTGCAGTTCTACGTCAAGTAACCAAACTGACCGACACCATGTCTCAAATGACGGATTCCTGTAACTTTGATAGCATGGCCACTATATTATACCTCATTTAGATGAATAGTTTGAAACATTATATGGGTTTGTGTTCAGTGAAGTTGAGGGTCTTACGAATTTTTCTAAAGATGACAATATTTGCAATCATGATCAATCTAATACCACATTGATCTAATAAGAACCACATTCACTCTTATTCACTGTGATACATCGGTATATATGTTTCATTTGAATAATCCTGTTGGTGTTCAGTTAACCTGGTGGCTTTATCCGACACATACAACACAGCCTTAACTCACGGAATCGCGTCTGAATTACGCCACAAGCTCGCGCTTTATACGCTTTTATAACATCTATGTAATTAGAGTAGTTTATAAGTTCCACTATATTGTTTGCCATCAAAGCACTCACCTTGTTAATGCAGATATATATTTATATATAGATAGGGATATAGAGCGAAAGCGAGAGAGAGCGAGGGAGCGAGGGAGCGAGCGAGCGAGCGAGAGAGAGAGAGAGAGAGAGAGAGAGAGAGAGAGAGAGAGAGAGAGAGAGAGACTACAAGGTTATACTTCGATAAGAACAACGTAGTTGGTGAGCACATCTTCTCTTACCGCGACGACAATGGATCCGAGCGTTTCGTTCCTCGGTGTCTGCTACATCGCAGCTCTCCTCTCTGTCTCAACTGAGTCTCGCTCTTCACTACTCTCCTATTATTTTCTCTTAAACATATGAAAATTTATGCTAATGAAAAGCAGCACTAACTGTTAGTTGTTATGCAGGAGAGTCCCTCTCTGCTAGCTGCTCTGGAAACAATAGCCCCCCCACAACATTGTACCGGCGGATATACCGCATCCCACATATCCCAGAAAACACAAACGGACATGAGCGTAAATAATCGCTCAAATTGATCATTTTCATTTTAATAAGATTTATTATACGTTCGAGCAGTGTTCTTTGAACTTTGCGATTTGAAACCACTCTAACTTTTCGTGCATTAAATAACCTAAATGACAGGGAAATTTTACAATGACAGGCCCTTCTGTGGCTGGGTTATATACCTGGCTAATTTCACAAGCTAATTGTACATTATTACAATATTGATATAATTATGATATTTTTGCATTACTATCTAAATTCTCAAAGTAACCCACAAATATGTTGTTTCAGGCGTGAGAAATGCAATAAGGTTGCTTTTATGAAGCTCTAAACTGTATAAACTGTGTAGGCTATTGCATGTGACTCTATTGCTTTTATTTGAAATTACCTAAAATGTATATAAATGTAATAATTTTGTATGTGTAGTTTTAGGTGTAAAGTTTACAATTGTCACAATAAACACAATAAAACTATAATAAACATCTGGTATCTTCTCTTTTCTGTAAGTCTGTTTTAACAATGTGATAGTTAGGTGCGAGTTCGAAGTTATTAATTCGACACAAACAGCACCACCGTGTAAACAAACTAATGGCATACATCGGTTTACAACCCAGTTGTTTGTGCGTCTTAATAACAAATCTCCACGCGCCACAAGATTTTGTTGGTCCTTAAGCTCAAACGAACGTTTAAAAATTGTTTTGACGTGACGCTTCTGCTCGGTCTTAAAGACGTCGGAGACCTGCCACTCGCCGAGCGGACAGCCAATCAGCGTCGGTCTTATACAGACCTCCGCCTCGTGATTGGATGAAGGATGTGGAAGGTTTGCGCACGCCCGACTGACCGTAAACATTCGCGTAGAGTCTCTGGCACGGAGGGAGGGACGGATAAAACTGTCAGAAGACGAGCGAGGAAAGCGAGGACAGGGGGAATAAAGAGCACCAAGTGTGGGATTTCTCATCAATCGCGCCTTCATTACCAGAGGTGCGTGTGTTAGACGTAATGAGATGGATTCGGAGGTTAAATCAAACAGAACCCGTCTGTGAATGAAATATGAGGACCGAGTTGAAATAAGAAAGCGCCGTGGAAGCTCACCGCGCACAGGACCAGCGGGAAGTTTACAAAGGAAAGATTGTCCTGATGTAAAGATAACAGACGATAATGGTCCTGCGTGTGGGATTTACGTAATCGTTACCTTCAAAGTATACAGGACAAGTCTTTTCGTCTGTGTGGGCTTTTTTTTCGGTTCTCTTATTATAAGACCTTCATTGCGAACGGAGCGCAGAGTTAAACATGATGTAAAAGTGTTTTAACGGCCCGTGTGGATTTCCTTCAATATTTGATGGATATTTATCGTTCCGAGTTGTCGGTGGATCAAACCGAAATACCAAGCATAGTTTTAGTTTTCCAGTGTGAATAATTCATGACATAGAGTGCCCCTTCAAAGGGTGGAAAAAGTTAGGGCAGTCCGGGGAGGGGGTACACTTGTTCGGAGTGGTTAGGGGGGATGGCCACGGCGACATCCAGTCCCTACCTGACCAGCACCAGTATTCTCTCGTCAGGTTCGACGGTGCACTCGGAGTCCGGAGGTGGTGGCATGCAGCCGGGAAGTGCCGCCGTTACTTCGGTGTCAGGTGGATACAGAGGAGACCCTGCGGTGAAAATGGTGCAGAGCGACTTTATGCACGGGACCATGGCGGCTAGTAACGGGGGGCACATGTTAAGTCATGCCCACCAATGGGTCACCTCGCTGCCCCACGTCGCGGCCGCCGTGGCGACAGCCGAGGCGGGGTCGCCTTGGTCGTCGAGCCCGGTCGGAATGGCCGGCAGCCCGCAGCAGCAAGACGTCAAGAGCAATTCGAATAGAGAAGACATGCATGTTGGTAGCTCGTTACACCACAGATCTCCGCATATAGGAGCTCACCAGACACACCAGGGTGCGTGGGGCGCTACCACCGCGGCGCACATCAGTACAATTACCGGAGCGCAGCAACAATCGCAGCAGTCCCTTATTTACTCACAACCGAGGGGCTTCACGGTCAACGGGATGTTAAACCCTCCCGGGAGTTTGGTTCACCCGGGTCTGATGCGTGGGGAATCGCCAGAGATGGACCACGGCAGCCACCACCATCATCACCACCACCCGCATCCCCATCATCATCACCAGCAGCACCACGGGGGAGTAAGCAGCCACGACTCGCACTCGGACGAGGACACGCCGACCTCCGACGACCTGGAGCAGTTCGCCAAGCAGTTCAAGCAGCGTCGCATCAAGCTCGGCTTCACGCAAGCCGACGTCGGTTTGGCCTTGGGGACTCTTTATGGGAACGTCTTCTCACAGACCACGATCTGCAGGTTCGAGGCGCTGCAGCTGAGCTTCAAAAACATGTGCAAGCTGAAGCCTCTTTTGAACAAGTGGCTGGAGGAGGCGGACTCCACCACCGGCAGCCCCACCAGTATCGACAAGATCGCAGCGCAGGGCAGGAAGCGCAAAAAGCGAACCTCCATCGAGGTGAGCGTGAAAGGGGCCCTGGAAAGTCACTTTTTGAAATGCCCCAAGCCCTCGGCGCAGGAGATCTCCTCTCTGGCGGACAACCTGCAGTTGGAAAAGGAAGTCGTTCGGGTTTGGTTCTGCAATCGAAGGCAGAAAGAGAAGAGGATGACACCGCCAGGAGTTCCCCAGACACCGGAGGACGTGTACTCTCAGGTCGGCAACGTGAGTGCAGACACACCGCCTTCGTCCATGGACTGCAAACGTATGTTCACTGAGACATAGAACTGATATTTTAATGCACAGTTCAGTTAAATGGACGATCATTATCTACAACGCATGAGTTTTCTTACTACCGTTATGACTCCCGCAGATATGTGCGTTTACGAGAAAAGAATCCTCACGTCAAACCCAATCATAAATCTAACCTGCCTTCTGCACTCCAATGTCCCTCGTTTTAAATGACTGTCTTTGCTCTGTCTTTCAGGAGAGTTTTGTGGTAGATTACTTAAAAGATGCAAGTTTGAAAGATGAACCGGACGACCAGGTGGGGACAACTCCAAGCTCATATCGCCAGGTGATTCTGGCGCATTGACACTGCAACAATAAGAAAAATTAAAAGTAGATTTATGGATTGCCACCAAGAGAAATGAGGGAAATTGTTGTCATGGGCATAAACACCAATGGACATAACAAAAGAAACTTCAGGACTTGTCGCCATGTTCGCGGAGGAATAATGGTGATCATTTAAAAAGGGAATTGTCTTTTTGCCTCAAGTATTGGCAGGAGCAATTCCTGAGGACGCTGTGCTTCAAACTACAGCTTTTCTATTTCATAGTTTTTTTTTTTCGTGGACCGCACTTCTGTGAATAGTTTTCACACAGGGACTACACTAGGGGAAAAGGATTCTAAAACGGCACTTATTCCTCATTTTGCCTGCCCTCTCGTGAACACTTTTTTTGTTGTTAGTTTGGCTAAATAATTGTGGATTTTGTCCCTTTTCTTACTGCTATTTCCACGCAGTAGTTTTGGCGGATTTTGATAATTCTGTGTAAATTTGGCAATATGAATTCTCAGTGGTGATTAACTTGCTTTATATTTTTCAATGAAATGACACTTTGGAATATTTTACGGAGTCACTGAGATGTTGCGAGCTGTGGCGTTTCTCGTAGAAGTAGCATTTCTTGTACATCGTTTCCCGCTAATTCTGGGTCCTATTCTATACAGTCAGTGGGCCACCACAATTGTTATTAAATATGCCTACAAGACAGCACATTGATCAAATCTGATAGGCGGACAAATCATTGTCAAACAAATTTTATTATTTTTTTGTGGTTGTTATTTAAGTTCAGTATTGAGTCAGTTCGAGGTGATTGAGAACAATAAATTTCATAGATCTGACAAAATAAAGCTTTGTGTTTTTTTGACCCAGGTCTCAATATGTATAAAATAACAGATACGAATAAAATTAATTTAATTCATTCGATGCAAAATACCTGACACAGATTAAGTTTTTATCTATATGAAAATGGAGGCAACTTCCTACAGTAATTTAAAATAATGCATTTTCTTATGTTGACCCTTGGCCTATATAAATATTAATATATAAATATTCCTCTGATGTTCAAGAATGCAAAGGAAAAATAAAAGACGCAAACAGAAAAAAGCTAAATATCCAGTGTATTTTAATGGAATGATACGTTAGAAAGCCAGTTTATCTCTGCTCGAAACTGGTATTTTATTAGCAGTTTCTTTTGTGTTTACCTTATTTTAAAAAGCGCATATAGATTCAATGTAGTTGTCTAGTTTAATAACAGTCCTTACGCAAACTGCGCAACATTATTTTCAAGAATGACACATTGTTTTAAAGGCTAAAGGGACCCTTTAGCTGTCAGCACTGCGTATCTTTATACGATTATTTTGTTTCAAGAGTAGGCACCGTCAAACTTTAGAAATGTTTTGTACTAGCGCTCATTTGTAGACATTCAGTGGTTGACAAAGCACCTTTTTAGTATAAACATTGCTTAATTGCAATATAACTACTGCTTAATTGTTATCTCTACTTTTATTTTTTTTTATGTATTTTGGTTATTGCTGTGCTGGCAATAGTCCGTTATCAATGTGACCTATCGCTGCTGTCGTTGGAACAGGTCACCCCCCCTCCCCCAAACACCTCTTGCATTTTCCACCTGTCATCGTGTTTGTTTGTACTCTCGCATTAGTTGTTAATTTTCTTAAAACAAATGTGTTGATCTACAGCATTAACTTTAACATAACTGACAGGTAAAGCTGATAAAGCAGACATATTCGAGTCCAGTGTTCAGCTTATCTGATTCTAGCCTACGCGTGGACTAATTTTGTGTCACGTTACACCACGAAATAGCCTACAATATCGTATAATAAGTGGTGTTTTATCATTTCATGCTGCACTGAGCACACAACGGCCTATTTACTGTCCGAAAAAGACATTGCATCAGAATAAAAGAACATACGTTCCTGCACATCTCGATGACGTCATTTCGACGCTATTTCACGCGCGCGCTAATGCAGGAGTGAATTTGTATGCATGGAAATTCGTATGCGTGCCACGTAGCTCACTGGGTGCAAGAGGGCCGAGATCCTTCTATCAGATTGCGACGAGAAAGCTGTGCCAAAGGACTGAATGAATTGCCATTATTTTAAATCCACCGTTTGTGCTGGGTAGATACGACGGACTGTTGGCTCTTTATTTCGTCAGACAAGTTTTGTCATTTTTCCCCTATTTGTATTATTCTCCTTTGCTAGGAATAGCTGGCTCGCGCTCTTTCTGCGTAGGTGCGCCTAACCTTCCGGCTGAACAACGCTCCAACACTGGCCTGAGCGAACGGGCCATTTTTTTAGGAACTTTTGTTTGCACCCGACTATTCAGCCAAACGCACGGTCCCTTTCTTGCAAATTTAAATTTCGCGGATGATTTACTATAAACCGGTTGCGCGGCAACGAAATTCAACCTGTGCTCAAGACAGTGCACCCCACACCCCAAGAAGCAGCATATTCCCATTAATAAAAACGAATGAACCGAGTTGCATTCAAGAAACTTTATTCGAAAAGCGCCCGGATCGAAAACTCATGCTATATATGCATACAAATGCATGCAACAACTACAGCAAAAACAGCGACGACAATTATTATTTTTCCTCCTCCTTTTATTATTACTACTATTATTATATATTTATAATAGCAGACGCGTTAGGCCTGCTAATTTGTTAAAGGAAAACAAACCTTAAAATTAAACTTCAAGTTGTATTTGCGATGTTCACGGACCTGTAAACACACGTTACTACTTTTAAATGCAAATTTAACACGCAAGTAATGGCAGAGTAACCCAGCCTGTTTGAAAATCATGTGTTCCTTCTATTTAAGCTCGTCTATTTTAAGCTCGATATTCGAATTCATATTTGAAAAGGATGGCGCTCATTATAACTCTGAAATCGATACTTGTGGGCCCTTACTTTAAGGTACAAAAGCTACTAAATCTAAAATATTCTAGTGCAAACTACTTTATCATATGGAAATGTATTTTATAATGGATTATATAATTGCTGAAAGTATGTAAAGTTACTGCACTTATTTATTTAGCGCCATCTTTTGGTCATAAGCGAAGGTTTCCTTTTAAAATGTGTGGAATCTGGGTATAGACTTATTGGTGCTGTGTTTGAAATCGCATTTCCTAAAGAAAATGAGTATTTATTGATCTGTATTAACAAAGGCTTTGTGTGTAGTCTATATAGGCAGTAGTTCCTGTAATATAAAAAGAAAACGAAACTAAATAATAATAAAAATATAATATAAAATAAATTAACTTAATATACAATTTTTTAAAATTAGGTCTACATCTTAATATCCCTGGAATTTCTAACTATGACCGTCAACAACACAGTAATGTCACATTAGAAGGGAGTGGATTTTTATGAAATGTATTTGTCTACAAGGGTGGTGTTATGTTTGCAACTTTGCCATTTTTCCCCGTTTCATTTGTATTAGTCAGTGTGCGTATATGTGTGTGTATAGGGACAGGCTAGCGGGGCTGGTGAAGCTGACTCTCTCAGTGGCCAGGGGACCTCTGTCACACACCTGCCCCGAGCACATGGCACAGGGCCCGGACAGGTCAGCTGGCCCAGCAGGCACCTCACCCCGGCAGCAGTTGCCAAGGTGACAGTGTGTCAGAGCCTGCCTAGAGTTTGGGAGCTGAGGGCCAAACGCACCAGTGCAGGGAGAGGGGGACAACTCACACACAAGACCCTTAGCAGCCAACTCATTCTACACACACACACACACACACACACACACACACACACACACACACACACACACACACACACACACAAACCTGTGAAGACCACGCGCATAACCTCACCGCTTCAGGCTTCTATTTTAAAATATTTAATTTCAGATTCTCGTTATGGCTGGGCTTTGAACTCAAGTGGATTCTACAGGCCAAAATGCACATACATGTGCATGTGTTATACATATGAGGGAGGGAGGGGGAGGGAGGGAGAGAGAGAGAGAGAGAGAGAGAGAGAGAGAGGGGAACAGATAAGTAAAGAACAGGAGGTGAAAGGCTTTTCTGCCTTTACTGTTGCCATCACATTAACTAGCGGACTGGATGCAGAAAGAGTCTGTGGGCTCTGTGGTTTAATAGATTACTTACAATTGGACACAGGTATTTGGAGTTAGCCATTATACCCTCGAGGCCCTCAGAAAAAAGAAATGGGTATGCATTTGTATCACATGTCTAGTGAAACACATGGACTCTACTCTTGCTTATGGCAAAAGGAAATACTCTCGTAAAATAAAATTCCTGATGTGTGATAAAAAATGTTGCAATAAAAATGTTACGGTGTCAAACATGGGCTTACAGTGTCTTGGGTCAATCCATAAACCATCGGAAACAAACACTGAAATGCTTGCATGTTTGTTTTAGTGAAATCCCTTTGGTGTTTGTTAGGACAAAGGTCAGATCTTTGGCTGAGATCACTGGAGGCACGGTCATTGGTTCTCAGCACTTACATTTGGGAGAGGTTTACATTTCCTCTCAGGCGAAGTGGCAAGCTCCTCCCCTACTGAAAAACAGCAAGAAAAAGCATAAAACCTGATTATGAAATTCGAATTACATCATAACTTTAACTTACTGATATTCTGTAATACAATACTGACCCACAGACAAAATGGACTCAAAATATGCCAGGGTGCTCTTTAACTTTCTTCGTAAAATGAAGGATTCCATTAGGGTGCCAGACTGAAAATATCACTTCATTGATGCCTTTATTTTTCCTGAGACAACATAATTATCGTAATTAGACAACAACAAAATGGCACTGTAACAAAATCAACAAAAACCTTTAACAAATAAGAGGATACTTTTCAGTTTCTCTGCTGTCATAATCCCATGTACTTATCTGCATTTTAAAAGGCTAAGTGCAGGAATTCCTGTTGTTCAAGCTTTTCCAAACGACACACACACTGCAAAGCAGAGAGTTTGGAGGCTGAAATAAAAGTAGTTAATTGGTGCAATACACCAAGGACATAATTATCTCTTTGAATAACTGGCGGTGGTTTAATTGCTGGTAATTGTTCTACAAACCTTGTGCAGAAGTGATGAACACTGGATGGTTATTGTGCATCATGTGCTAATCCTGTTATTTAGACTCAGTCATTAAAGTATGAATCAATGCCCTGCAATAAAATCTCTGAGAAGGACAAAATAACATGTGCAGATATATAGTATACTTGCTGAAAAATGCATCTCTACATATACACGCACGCTCAAGTGTGGCTCTAAAATGTCCCCACACATATGGATAAACAAAAACATAATGTAAAGCGCACTCATGACTAACAAACACACCCATACACACACTGGTGTGTATACAAAGTCATTTGGCATATTCATACCAGTGGGGTCCTGTGTGTGCTGTTAATTATTGCCACATTGCAAGACCGGGCTTTGAGCGCCACAGGAAACAAACACTGATTAACGTGATTGGGCCTGCTGAGAAATAGAGTCCAGTTGAAGTGTGTTGATGACTAAACGGTTCTCACCCTCTTACCCCAACAGTTTCACCCCCTTGCCCTCCATGCATTGTGAAGCAGGTCAGTACTACCTCCACATCGGTACAAGATCATTGGTGCCACACGTGTCACTGTCATTATGTCAGTGTCATATAACTGGACAGAAGACAATGGTGGATAATTTGCAATGTGCACATTCCTGCTGTAAGATGCATTGTGTACACATTGCTTTCATGCTAATTAGCGCTGCACCCCACTGGCCTCTCAGCTGTAATCCATTCTTTCACAAACGTCGATCGATGTGAGAATTGAAGACATCGCCCTCTGCTTTCAGTGCTGGTGGATTTCTCTGACACAGTTTAGAGAGTCAGTCATCAAGTCGATGAACTGCAGGTTTGTGGGCGAGGAGAGGGTGCATGGATCTGCATGACCGGGGTTCAGGTGACGCACGCATGTCTTTGCCAGAGGACTCCATGAAACTTTAAGCTTCTTCTGGACTTCAAACAGTATTTCCAGCACTACTTGGCTAAATCACAGCCTCCTTCAACCCGTTCAACAATGCTGTCTACGCTGGGGTTTATAGTTGAGTCCATACGGAATAAATCACATTTAGGCATGACAGTGGTGTTCAGAACTATCTATTTATACATGCCTCCAGCCCCAGCATCTTTAAGTAAATAAGAGTGAGTGCAATGCCCAGTAAAGTGGATAATGTTCACTAAGCTGGGGGAATCGGAGCAGAAGCTGCATTTATCAACAGCTTAAGAGTTCAGTCCGGACTGCACGGCACCTCCGAACACACGCATGTACCACTCAAGTGCCTTGACTGAGATTACACTATATTTCTTTTTTTTCCCCACTGTTTTGCCACAATATTCCATGTCTGAGATCATGGGCATCCGATTTGGTATGAAAGCAAATTTGAGGTCACTGAGGTCCAATGGAATTTCTTTTAGCCCCCCCCCAATGTTTCCACAGCAGCTCATTTTATGCGGTGTCTTCTGCTATAAACACCCACACAGCACAGCCCACGTATCATGGATGTATCAAAAAGGTCTCCAAGAGCAAATGATCACATTTACCACACAGCTGCACTAGATACACAAACTGATCAGCAACAGGTTGAGAATGTAGAGTTGACCAGACTTTCTTGGCTGTTGACACACTCAATAAAAGCTGCAGTGTTTAGGAAGCAATACATTACTGAATGAGTCTCTAGTCAAAAGGTACTGTGTCCGTCATGGCTAATCAGAGTCTGCCATCCTTTATAATTATTCAACTAATAGTACTGCAATAGAAATGTTAAATATTTCTTATTTCTCAGGCACGTTTTACCTTACATCGCAGACTCTAGAATTCTTACCAAAGAAGTATCCTGCAGAAATAAAGAAATACAATACATCAGATTTCAATACAAGTTTATTTTGATTTTTTTCAAGCAATTTTAAATATTAAAATAATTTGTTTTTCATGAATTAAAGTTCGTTAAAATTGTGTTTCCATTAAAACACTGTCGCAACAAACCTGTAGTTCTGAGTAGTACATTAACAAGAATCAAAACGTTTCAGCGACTGGGACACTTCTACCAGTGTTTCACACCCCCTCAGACACTGGGCTTCATCTCCTTCAAGTAAACACAATTAACCACTAATTTCAGCGATTATCAGGCTAGAAACCAATGTCTGCTTGTGAGATCTCCATCTTCTTGTTTTAAATGTCCCTATCTCATCATTTCTGCAGAAATGTACCTTGTGCGGACACTGAAATTTCCGTGGTGCCAACACTAAAGCTCCAAGCTGAACTAGAGAGCTACTTACTGGCAGCTATTAGTATGTGGACTTGGACAAATTCATAACATACATAATGACATGCTATTGCAGGAAAATCAAATTGTCCTGGACTCTGGCTAAAAGAACTGGGATTGGTCTCCTCGAACTAGTTACACAACCGCACTAGCGTTTCTAGCCAGCCAACACGTTGGGATTTGGATCGACTGCAACACACTGGAGTTGTTTATGGTCTAAACAATGGAGGCTGGTTATAACATGCAGTGGGAGGAGACGCTATAGGACACATATAGCACATATATTCCTGCCACCGTTTCGGTTCACCTGCTAAATCACAAAATCATATACTTGGGCCAAAGAGACAGACATCCTCACTAAACTCACGTGGATGCTTTGTTTGAATTTGATATAAATATATTATAGTTACAAGCTCACCTCTAGCATTCGATTCATTTTAAGTCGTTTCTTCTATTCAAATAAAAGCGTGAGCCAAATGAGCACGTGCTCCCCCTCCAATAAAGGCGGCCGTGCACGTGCTCCGCTTGCTCATTTGCCCGGCCGCGTGAGTCTGATGTAATATCATTATCTTTTCCTATGACATCCACACTGAAGTGTTTC
The DNA here is from genome assembly GCF_052324685.1 of Brachyhypopomus gauderio. NCBI lineage: Eukaryota > Metazoa > Chordata > Actinopteri > Gymnotiformes > Hypopomidae > Brachyhypopomus > Brachyhypopomus gauderio. The sequence continues at coordinate 6,954,031 of NC_135214.1, forward strand.
ATTCACCACTTTATGGTTACTTGTCACTGATTATAAAAAGTAAGTCAACTGTTTAGCCACTTCATTTTCATTATTGATGTGAAATATGATGGAGAAATAAAAACTTTCAAACATGCTAAGGGCATAAAAAGCACAATCTAAGTTATGTATACAAATGTTTCTGTTTCAGGAGTGGCTTTCTTTCCTGTGGTCACTGGTAAAATGCAACTCGGTGGAAGGCAGTCAGTAACGCGTCTAACCCAACAAACACACAGGACGGAAGAACATTCAACCTGGGCTGCCACGGTGTTTGTTGAATGGTGAATTAGGCTCAGCATGAAGGAATCAGCACGCATTCGCTTATCAGCCTTTAATCAACCATTCAATTACAGAGCCGAAATATCGCTCCTAATTGATCTGGCCTGCCGATTTGTTTCGATTTCTCGTTACCTCGAGTCGTTTATCCTCTCTACCCACCGGCTGCTAATGAATGGACTCGTTAGGAGGGGGCGTGCCTAAGCGAAGCTGACTCTGCGCGTGCCTCTGCCAGATGCGTGGTGGCAGAGAGAAGGCCGAATGTTAAAACAGCAGGCAGTGTAATGGGCACGGCAGTACTGGCGAGGCAGGCAGGAGAGTGGGCACCTGTCCATTAAGCCCCACTATGGATGGAGGAGATAAGTGGCCTGGTCACGGTGGAGTTTCGTAGGGACAGCTGCAGCTGTAGGGGGGTGTACTGAACAAAACTGCACAACAGATGAAGAAAGACGCAACAGCAGCTCGGTTAATGGCGCCGGACCTCTGTGCACTTTTTGCACTTCTCCAGTGTAATGTGCAAACGTGGAGACTGAGAGTAACGATAAAGCGGTAGATGGCGTGTTGGTGTTTGGACACACTTGTATACTCTGAACACGTGCACTCGTGAAGTCTAAAAGTCTGACCTGTTCTTTTTTTACACCACTCTTTCCATTTTAGGGCTCTTCAGTCACCTGGGCCTGCAGTATGTGTGCGATAGTGGCATAACTGTGCGTGTGTAACACTATTCCTCCCTCCTAAATAGGTCCAACAATCTCCTGGGTAAATCCTATGGGAGTGTAATACCCTGCTGAGACTGGTTTAGAGGAAGCCAGGTAGATCACAATGCTTTTTAGTTTATAGGTAAGGCATTTAAAGAAGAATGCAACAGACACCTAGGGGCAATTATCCAGATAGTCATGGATTTAATTCTACTGTTGTACTGTGAACATGTATTTATCCAAATAAAGTTATAATTTCTGAAAACCGATTGAAAGTTGATCTTGATAGAATTTCGTTTTGTTTGACTGGGTTTACTCTGGTGGAAACTCATTCGTTGTAGTAAGGTGCATTCTAAGAACTATTCCTCTTTAACTTTGCGAACTGCAGTCATTTCACAGGCACTGAACTGTTTAAGAGACACTCTCATGAGGTTGTTATTTCTAGTACATGTCAACAATCCTGGTATGACACTCCAGGGATTTATAATCCTAGTCTTTCATTTAATCTCGGTCCAAAATTAAAATTGCATATATTGTATCCACTGCAATATCGATCGTGCTCCACCTGTAACTAGCCAGTATAAAAGATTGGGACTTATTTAAAAAAAAGAGAGAGAGATGGGGATCAGAGGTACGTCAGTGAGACGGAATTGGAGCAAACATCCGAGGATGACCAGCCAGGGAGATGATTCCTCTGTTCTGTCTCACTGTCTCCCGACATGATCATCATATCTACATATTCGAGTCTTATAGCAAGTGTTGCACGGCGCTCGATGCACACAGGAGCGTCGGTGCCAGTTTATGCAAAGCTGTGTGCCACCTCGCCCTGGGCCATTATCCCACACGGATCAGTTTGCATACAAGCACCGTACCTTTACTGTGCTTCAAGAAATAATATTTCATTCGTGGCCTTTCGCTTCGATCGTAACTGGAAACACTTGGTTTAAACACTTTGCTGAGGTAGATAGTTTTGCAAGGCTACCTTGCGGACACTTTCGAACATTGGTCCAAATGATGCTAGAGAAACAATGCATGAACCCTGTGTACTGCTTTAAGACATTCCCAAAGGTCTCTGACCAACAACATTCTAGGATCACAAGCCTGATTTTGTGGTCTGACACCCCCGAGTGTCATTTAGAGTAAGGCTATTCTATTCTTTGACAACATCGCCCTCTACTGGATATAAATGGAATGGCACGACAATACGCATAGTAATCAAAGGTTCAGAAATGCAAAAATTCAAAATGAATTTTACCCCAAATCTGATGCATCTTGCCCCTCTCTCTGTCCGTAATTGCTGTTGTATGTATGATGTTCACACCAGAGAGGGTTTTGCTGCATGCAGCAACAGAAGGCCTCATGAAAACATGCCACGTTAGGCCACAAAACCTAATAGTCTGAAAAATGTTTAGAATCGTCCTGACTTCCTTCTTCCTCCTTACACGCCAGTTCTGTTTATGGGACTGCTCAGATTTTCGAAATCCGACGTAAAGACGTGCTCACCGTCACCCAGGAAGACTGTCGCGACAAACAGCAGGTGGCACCATAACTACACAACACACCTGTTAAACACGTTTAATGACGGCCGATCCTCTACCAGCGGTATGCAAACGTGTAACGCACACATGAAACCTATGAAAGCAGCAAGCAGATTTCTGAATCAGAGTTTGATGGTGCATGTGTGTGGACACACGTCAATCCACGATCCTAAATGTTTCAATGTTAGTAAATGTTCCGTTCACAACGCTGTCCGGCTGTATAGATCTAAAACTAGTTTAATGCAAGGATAAAATTGGACCTGAATGGTCCTACTTGATGACACTGGTCAAAACCCAATACCTCGAGTATAAATACAGTCCTACTTGATTTACCATCCTTACGGATTCATGGAGGACAAATCTTAAGACTCATCTCCGTCCTCAAACCCAGTTGGTACCATGAATGTATACTGGTCGTTCAGCAGAGACTCGCGCTAACCGACTCGAGGCTCCGCTCTTTGAAAGTCACTTGTGAGATTTTTGCGCGTGATCTGTCTTATTTAGTAATTAATCCCGAATTGTATCTCATTAACACTGACTTGGTCTGGCAGTGCCTCGGTTAAGGGTCAGTGTAGGGTAGCCTTACTACAACCCAGCTCGCTGAAGTACTTTTATAAGTCCTTCTGGATACGAGCGTCAGCTAAACTCCATAATAAATGTAAATGACTTGTGCTATTTGGTCACAGTTAGTAAGTTACAGTGTTTCTTCATAGGAAGTACAGAGTGCCCTGTTATTGACACATCAGATCGATAGGAGATCAATGGTTGCCCAGGTAACGGCCATCCTAAGGAGGGCCAATGGAACTGTCCGTTTCCATAATGCCATAAATCCGTGACAGTCATTTACCCATGTTTGGGTAAACCTTGCTGCATAAGACACGCATTTATTATTTGCAGCAATCAATGTCTGAATTTGTCCCATTCATAACCCAGTGAATCCTGACAGGCGTAATGCGAGCTCTTTGGACATTGCGCGTTTCCCCCATTTGCGCTTAAAAAGATCATTTAGGGACTTTCATCTTTAAGGACGGCACGTGTGTCTATCTGCAGCTAACAGCAGGAACGAGAGGTGCTCTTACAATCTCGCTGTTATATGCTACATGAACTGTCGCAGTATGAGTGAGATCGATCTCACAGAGATGGAGGACGACTTTTCGGCTTTGTACTGGATTTGAAGTGGCAGGAGTCTGTCGTACAGGCGACGGTGTGTACGTTTCTCACTCCGCTGACAAAAGAGGTAACGGGTGCTTCATTTCTTTGCATAGCGTTAAATGTGTTGAAGTATGAGGCAGATGAACACAAACCGTGATTCCTGCAATTGATTTTGTGGCGTGCTGTGTGTTGGTTACGCATACGACTCAAAAATATAATTTAATGATGCATGGCCAAGATCGCACAATTTCACTGGAAGACTGTTTTACGAGATTTTCTTAATTGGGATGCTGTCATTTGGCCTAATTACCGACGTTCTGATGGGGAACCACTTGTCATTGCATCTTTAATGAGTCATGTTGCTTTTTACTAATAATGATCTAGTCACCGTAATGTGTCCTCTCTCTTGAGCAAGTTGTGTTGCTGTGTTGCCCCCAGAAGCCCTTTGCAACGGTTTACAGAAGGAGAGAACTCGAGAGATCTTCTTATGTAGAAAGGAAGCTGTGTAGAAGATAGAGACTTAACACTGCTCTCTTACTGTTCTCACACGACAGCTCCAGTATGATGGGCAACTCAAGTGTTTATGGTACACCATATTCTGCCATGCTCTTTTTTAAAACATTTAAATATATCATCGGTCGTCAGTGAAGGAAATGAGAGCAGGATCACCAGATGGAGCACAAACATGAGCTCCACCCCATGGGTGAGTGTGTGAGCACCATCAACCTGCAGAAGGATCCCTGCCTGAAATGACATCCAATGAGAAGGATACCTGCCTGAAATGACGTCCAACGAGAAGCCGTGAAACTGCAGCTGGATCTCATGTTCCGCCTTTCCTCTCCACAGAGCCGGGTGATTGGTCACTTCAGTCATGCAGTCAAAAGTGCCTCTGGTATCTTGGTAACAAGCTCATAATGTGATGAAGCAAATATTCAAGTGGCCTGTTGAATGATGTCTAAGTGGATCCTGATGTTCGAGAGAGAGAGAGAGAGAGAGAGAGAGAGTGTGTGTGTGTGTGTGTGTGTGTGTGTGTGTGTGTGTGTGTGTGTGTGTGTGTGTGTAGAAAACCTTACATGTTATGAAGGGTTTGAGGCGTAATAAAGCTACACATTGGTTAGCTCCTCAAAGGTGTAAGAATGTAAGAACTCCGATGGTGAACTTCTAACATCTGTAAACTGTAGATGAGTGGCAGGGTGACTGGGTTCTCATGCGTGTCCTATTGACAAGTAAACACACTTGAAGCCAGTTTCTTCTTTTAGATCATGTAAAAATCTGTGGACCTATGAAAAGAGATTAGGCATGATGAAAACTGATATGAGGTTGTTTATGACTGCTTTTGTGCGTGTGTGTGTGTGTGTGCATGTGTGTGTATTAATGCAACGTACCTCAGTGGGGAAGTGTGTGTGTTGGGGTGTTGTACGAACATTGTGAGTATGGGTGTGTATCGGGGTGCTCCAACATCAGTGCATGTATAGGTGTGTGCAAATTTTAATAGGGTAGTACAGATAATTATTCCTGTTTCTAGATGGATGTATGTATGCATTATGCTAATCAGCACCCTTGACGTGTGTCTGGAGAGCTCTCGAGCTGTGTAATCACTGGCACAGGGGCATCTGGCCGTCTGGAGGCTGTATCGAGCAGACACTCATACAAACCGTTTCTTCAAACAAGTCGTCATTTGGAAGGGTAAATTCTGTGCTTTGGTTGGGAAACACTGCAACACGGTCGTCCAACCAGCAGACCAGTTCACTGAATGAAAAACACCTGTTTCCAAAAATACACATAAGGCACATGTTTGGGGAGGATCCCTCTGCTGAGGTTTTTCTTTTTCACCAACAGTTAATGAGGAGTGACTTGCCTCCCAGTATTCTAGCGAATAACCATGTTAAGGGCAAACTTTGCATTGAAGTGATTGTTTATGACAGGTCATGGTTGCCATGCGAGGTGCACTTAGTCACGTTCACCCTGGCAGAAGATACTGTGCTGTTGCTATGGGACTCCTAGCCTAGTTGCTAAGGTAGTGGTGTATGGAGGATTTTGCTGCCTCACAAGGTCCCCAGAAGAGATTGCAGAGAGTGAACAGAGTGTTGGAAGTGAAGAGTGAATAGTGTTGAAAGTAAAGAGTGTAGAGAGTGAACAGAGTGTAGAGATTCAAGAGGGAGTACATGGGAGTTCCTGACGGTGTCTTTGCCATATTTTAAAGCCCCAAAGCCATTTTCACCATAGCAAATTTCACTGCAACCTCTGAAATTATGAGATTGTGCCACTGTGGAGAATATAATTCATATTGACTGCCTTCTGTGTGAGAGTCTGATGAAAGAATAGTGAATATTCTTCATACTCCACTGTGAGAGGCTAACTTCCTGTGTCTGATTTCACCGCAGCTGAAAACCATAAAAAGACTGTTGCCACAGACAAGGATAAAAAAATAAATCAAAATGTGCTTTGCACGTGTGTGTTTTACAGGCTGTGGGATAATGACACACACACGAATCAAGAAGGGTTCTGATGAACTTCTCTGCAGTATTAAACATGCAAACTGTCCCCAGCAAACCACAAACTTCGGTAACCATGGCAACTGGAACATCCAGTGGGTGAGTGTACTTTGAACATTTGTCTTGCATGTAAAAATGTGAAATCAGGACCCTGTTTATCTGTTTGGGATATTATGCTCCTGATTATCGTTCCCAGTGTTTATGTGCATGTAGAACGCATTGTTGTTACAAATGCAGAAATTGTAAGATAAGTTACATTTAAATGTTCATTATTGGGTGACATGATAGCTGCAAATTATTTACCAGATCAAATATTATTTACTAATGAAACATCTTAACACACTCTTGCTTACACACTCTTGTTTTTAGGTTGTTTCAGCATAAAGGAAACACAGGCTTGCCTGCTAAGATCACCATGGTAGAGGGTTAGAAGCGTGGACTGATATTGGAGTTGCCATGTCTGTGTGTAATGCTAGCACACTGGAAGGGTGTGGCCTGCTGGAGCCGTTGGAGGTGGAGCTTCAGGAGGTTGAGGGCAGTCTCATGCCCGCCGTGCTCAGGGTGACATTAGCTGCTGTCATGATCTTCATGATCACAATTGGTTTTCTGGGCAACGCCATCGTGTGTCTGATAGTCTACCAGAAGCCGGCGATGAGATCAGCCATCAACCTGCTCCTGGCCACGCTGGCCTTCTCTGACATCATGCTGTCCTTGCTGTGCATGCCTTTCACGGCTGTCACTGTGGCGACCACGGACTGGAGCTTCGGGCTGGGTTTCTGCCGCGCCTCGGTCATGCTGTACTGGCTGTTCGTCTTGGAAGGTGTGTCCATTCTGCTGATCATCAGCGTGGACCGCTTTCTCATCATCGTACAGAGGCAGGACAAGCTCACACCCCATCGGGCCAAAGTTCTGATCGCCGCATCCTGGGCGTTGTCTTTCTGCGTGTCCCTCCCGTCCCTGTTGGGCTGGAGGACAGCCAGGCTGGTAGATCGGGCTCCCCAGTGCATTCTGGGATACAGTGACTCTCTGGCAGACCGGGGCTACGCGGTACTGCTAGCTGTGGCTGTGTTCTTTGTGCCTTTTAGTGTCATGCTGTACTCCTACGTGTGCATCCTGAACACGGTGCGGAGGAACGCACTGCGCATCCACAACCACGCCGCCGAAGGCAGCACCGGACCCGATCGCACCAACAAGCTGGGGCTGACGGGCCTGCAGCGTCCGCTGCAGGTCAACGTGGACATGAGCTTCAAGACCAGGGCCTTCACCACCATCCTCATTCTGTTTGTGGGCTTTTCGGTGTGCTGGCTGCCCCACACCGTGGTGAGCTTGCTGGCTGTCTTCAGCCGCCAGTTCTGCTTCAGCCCGGCCTTTTACCCTGTGAGCGTGGGGACACTATGGCTCAGCTACCTGAAGGCTGTTTTCAACCCCATCATCTACTGCTGGAGGATCCGCAAGTTTCGGGAGGCCTGTTTGGACTTCATGCCCAAGACGTGCAGGTTCTGTCCTAAGGTTCCGGGTCGTAGTCATAGACGCATAAGGCCCAGCAATATTTACGTGTGTGGCAGTGAGACTCAGTCTTCAGTTTAGGATATGTGTATATACATGGATGTCCAATCTGTCATAATTTATTAATCTGCCTAATGACACATTTGGCAGTTGCTCTGTGCTTTGCAGATATGCTGGGCTCTGAGCTGGGCAGTCATGGCCTGGTGGTAGGGAACTGGTCTTGTGACCGGAGGGTCGTGGGTTCGATTTCCAGACCTGAGGCCATGACTGAGGTGCCCTTGAGCAAGGCACCTAACCCCAACTGCTCCCCGGGCGCCGGGCTAGGGTTGCCCACCGCTCTGGGCACGTGTGATCCACAGCCCCCTAGTAATCACTAGTGTGTGTGTGTTCTAATTGCACAGATGGGTTAAAAGCGGAGGACAAATTTCGATTGTGGTGTAAAAAATCACATTTGACAAAATGTGGCACATTTACATTTACAGTTATTAATCAGGATGTGTAGTCTGTGTAGTTTAAACAGTGACTGTGAATTTGAAATAGTGAATTACTGACGGAAGCAGCAATAGCCAGAACTACTGGCAAGAATATCCATCTGTTTCAGATCAGGAAATGACACACAGCAAATATTCATATTTCATGACATGACATGACATTTCGCACTGTTCTCCAATACAGGCAGATATTTCTAAGCCAAATAATTCTTTCTGGACATTTCCTGTTATATAACCAGACAAATACAGCACTTGACTGCAAGCTGTTGGTTATATTAGTGAATAGAAAATATTTGTTTTTAAAATACCCTTTTTTAAAGCTGATATAGTGCCATTGAACTCTGTGGTTAACTGGATTAAATAAGCCGATGGTCCCAGTCTTAACAGAGACAAACTAAAACAGATGTATGCACACAGCACATGTATGTGAACATTCCCAACAGTGTTATTTTGTTTTCGCAACTTGTCTGATGTCTCTGTGCAGCTTGTCTCTGTCTCCGTGTTAACTACTGGCCTAAGAAGACTTGTGAAGGAACTGAATGTTTCACTCAGATGTCGTCTTTGGCAGGGGCACGACTGGTTTCTCAAGTGTATTGTTAGCAGAAGAGAATTGCATCCTTGGGTGATATAAATGTGTGAAGATTGCATCTGAAAGCAATCCAGTTTCCATATAAAGAATGTGTTCTCTTTCTTTCATAAAAAAGAAAAACAACTAGATGATGTTCACTCCTCTTTTCCTCACCTTATTCACTCGTAAACTCTGAACTAAATGGCAACATTGAAATAGACAAAGAAGATGACAAGGTAGGAAAAATAACTGGGGTAACATCTGATAAATCTGTGAAATCATTTTTTAACCTGTCTTAAGAAAACGCCTTTTGTACGGCTTGTATCAATCTGATTTTCAGTAAGTACACACATCGTCTGACAAAACCGTAAGCTGCTCTGTATAACATTGTCTGCCAAATGATAGAAATGTAATGAAATTGTAATGTCATGGAAATTCCAGTATCCCTTAAACATAATTGAAAGGTAATCTAGTTACTGACTAAGTGATGTATTGGTTGACATTTCATCAGAGTCTCATAGGTGTCATTATTTATGTGCAGCACTGAATGTGTGTTATCAACATGCCTTTTACCTTTGGATGACTCTTCCTTTCAGAATCTCCAATAAATACAAAATGTGAAATCTGCTTGAATTGAACTATTTTTGTTTACTCGTTTGTCTAAAGTGAGAACATCTCTTTTTAGAGTATCACTTTCTTCCGAGCCGCACGGAGGCGTGTTACCAATAGCAATATGTCGTATCTGAAAATGTGTCGCACTTCCGTGTTTGGCGGAAGTGAGAAGAGAAAGATGGCGTCCTACAGGAGTAGACGAGACGCGAAATCAAAGCGAGCTGATGCAAATGTGGTTGAAACCGACCTGATGCTTCATCCTGAACTTCTGTCTCGAGATTTTATCAAGCTCTTGTTGCACGAGGTCAGCTAAAAAGTTTCGTTTTCCCTGTAGGTAGCCAGTTTTGTCAAGCGGCCGAAGCGCTAGCTAGCTAACCAGCTATCTTGGCTAGCCACAGGACATTCAGTTCGCTGGTTTATTTTTAACGGCCTCAACGATTCGACGCCTTAATTTATTTCCCCAAGCGGATTGTTTGACACGAGTATGAGTGTCGTTAACTAACAGCTGGTTATACTACAGCCAGTAACGTTTATCTAGCTGTTCTGTATGTCAGTAGGACAAAATGACCGGTGTTACACCGAATTCTGTGACAGTTCCTGCACATTTCTGCTGTGTGTTGTGGAGAGATCAGATCCAGTGTTGACATACTCTGATGGGTGTTCAATCATTTAATGCAGTAGAGAAGTTAATGTAAGCCTAAAAGATTGGGTCAATCTAATGATGCGTACCTCATGCATGCAGACATGGATAATCATTTTTGAAGATTAACTTTAATTTCACGTAACGTAGAAAGAATGAAAATAAAAACGTTGAATGCCTAGGATGGTTAGGACTACTGACAGACGTTGCCTCTTTTCCCAAAATGGAGCAGCTATTGTCCAGCTATCACAAGCTTGGACATGCAGTATGAATTGTTTGTGTAAATGCTCTTCATGCCTTTCCTGGACCACACAGACAGAACGTGTGACAGCAGTCTGCGGTCACTGAATTTGACAGTCACAGATTCTGGCGTAACACCAGCATTCACGTAGAAGGAGGATTCCCTCATTAATCACCTGGAAATCGAGGCTACTTTGTGTAGCTAAACAAACACAAGCTAGATAACATTGCCATAATTTCACAGTATGCTAATATGTCTAAAGAGCTGACAGTGGATATTGACTTATTCTTTATGCCTTATAGCCGACAGTCGATTAACTTATTTCCAACCAGGTTTTACCCTTAGAAGCTTGCGTTGCAGCTTGTTAACTTCATGACAAAGTATATTTTGCTCAAAGGATATGTTTTTAATTACTAAGTGCTGAATTCATTTTTCAGAGGAAGATAAGAACAGATGATGATGATGATGAGGAAGACCCTGACCAGCTTACAGATTTATATATACGGCACGTTATTCCTCTACCACAACGAGAGCTCCCCAACACTAGGTGGGGGAAGCGAATGGAGAATACGAAAGTACGACAGAGATCGAGCAGTGGGCCAAGGTGAGCAGGGCGGTGGAGCGGGACCGGCTTATTTCTCTCAGTATTCTGGTTCTTGACAGTTTTCTGCCCATGCAGTGCTGCAGAGGCCATTCCTGTGTTGCTACTAAACACTGCGTTTCTTCTTCCACTCCCGACAGATCAAGTGCAGATGGCAACAGGAAGAGGCCTCTGATCGAGTTTGACGGCAGCTCCACCAGGACGGGTGGCGTTAAGCTAAAGAAAGACCACGATCACCCCACGCCGCCACTCACGGATCGCCTAAAGCCGCCGCCTTCCGCCATCGATCTCACCAACCCCATACGTAAACTTTCAGGGTCCTCCACGAACTGCTCTCCCTCCCCGTCTTTGGCGTCCTCCACCCAGGCCCCTGCTCCACCCTCGGGGGCCAGTCCGAAGAGTCCTACAGGTAACGGGAACCTCAGCATCTCCTCAGGAACCTCCGGCAGCGTGAGCTCAAAGCTGAAGCGTGAAGCTCCAGGACCCACGGAGGCGCCCGGCAGCCCTGTGAGTACAGACAGAGCTCGCAGGGGTTTGATGTGATTCTCTTGTGCTGCTGTACCTCTGTGCAGACCTGTTACACTCATGGTCCCCACTGCATGGGTGTTGTAGCCCAGTGATCATACGATAAAAGATGTATGGAAACAGAGATTATCGTTACACTACTGCTCTGGGCATGTGTGCAGGACAAATTACGATTGGGGTGAAAATCACAATTGACAAAAATGTGGAAACTTAATTGGTTATTGAATGTTTCCAAAACTTTGCTGGCATGATCATTTTTGACATATAAGATTTTCAATCTGCCCTTGAAAGTGACAGTATTTTATAGGTGAATGGCATATTCACATTAAAACACTAATAGTTTTCTATTTGGACTGCATAGAATGCATCAGACACAGGTTTCTTCTCATGATATAACGTGTTTAACTATTATAACTATTTACTACGTTCTAACACCACCTTATTAGCTGTGCTGCTGTCTCTAGTGGAGGAAGTTGGCTGCAGGCTCCTGTCAGTGCTGATCTGTATGGTGAGAGATGTGAGATGTGTTGGAGGTTCAGAAGGCTAGTGCGCTGTAGCAACGTTCTCAGATCTTCTGCAGTTAATTAAGTGCGAGACGGTGGACAAAAAATCCATATTGCAGTTATAGTGCCACACATTGAGATTATGATGTGCTTTGTGACGTTTGACACGTATTGTGAAGCCTTTGTGTAGTATTGTTAAAGATTGGCCCTTATTGTAATGACGCGAAATTTGTTGGCCAGATGAAAGCTGTGATTGACTGAAACACCCACATAACAGAACAGTCATCTAGAACCTGTGAGGTTTTCACACTTTATGGTCATAGTTTTAGTGTTTGAAGCTCTGCCCATTTCTTATGCAAATGAGCGTTGCTGGCAGAGCAGGTGTTCCCCAGCACTAAGGGGGCGGAGCCTGCATTTCCTATTTCCACACAGATCATGACTGGATTGTTTCTGCTTTCTACTGTCTTTCATTGTGTTTATTTTTTCCCAGGAGGAAATTAAATTAACTTAATGTGGAGATTGGGCTCAATTTTTGTCTTACTGCAGATGAAATAAAAAAACCTTTTGTCAGTGAGCATTTTATTAAGCTGTAACATTTGATGAGATTATTACTGCCTGAAGCATCCGTTATTGGGCAGGTGGTCCACTGCTGAATTGAATCGATGGTTTGTTAGAGCACTAATTTCCATATTGTAGCCCTCTGTGATGTCTGTATTGTAGAGCTAATGCTGAGATCATAATTAACACTATAAATATGTAGCGCTGGTTTCGCCCAGTTTGCAGGCAGTTCCTGCACGCCATCAGTTTGCTGCTGTGGTTATTTCTGTAGCTAGCCAGACCTGCAGCACTAATCCTCACCTATAGATGGCAGTATGCAGCAGATCCCCAATACTGCCAATTCACTTGAACAATGGGGTTGGTCTCTCATTAAATATGCCGTGGTCCCTGCAGTGTGCTGAAGTGTGCCGAGTTTGAATTTTAAATCTAAATATAAAAAAATATCCATCTTTCATCTTTTCATCTTTGGCTCTGTTCAAAATAGCCTACTACATACTACTGGCATACTGATCGAGCCCCAAATCAGTATGCCGTATGCAGTATGTGACCAAAATGACATTTTCCAGTACGCGAAACATACCCGGATGACCTACTACTTCCGCAAAATATTCCAGTACGCAAACAGAGCTATCTTCGTGGTGTACTGCATCCCATCATGCAATGCTACGTTCACGTGACCCCCAGTGTGCTTTGCTTTTGTCGCATACTGGAAACTGTACTGCATACTACTATGAGGACCAGTATGCAGTATCCAGTATATACTGAGTCCAGTATGCAGTATCCAGTATATAGTAGGCTATTTCGAACAGAGCCTTTGTGTACACCGTTCAAAAATATCTTTTCCTCTTGCCACAGGAGCTCAAGTCACCAGAAATGAAGAAAAAGATCCAGCATGTCACGTGGCCATGATGTCAGATGCCCCGCCCCTGTAGCAGCCCTACAGCCCTACCAGGGCGACCGTTCCCTTCCCGAAGGTGTGTGTGGTGCCTCCCCCATGGGGTCCTCGACACGAGCCGCTCCTGGAGTCGGACACACAGGAGCAGCACTTGCTAACGGACGTCCTCTCAGAGGGGCCGCCGGACTGCAGTGGTGACGGGACCTTTCTCCTGAGCATAATTACTATGTGTGAAACAGGACTTTGGATGTGGAAGACGAGGGGTCTGGCTTCCCTTGGGTCATCTGTTTTCTGTGTTGTTTTTTTAAACTTTAAATAAAACTTCCTTTCAGCGTGTAAGAATTTGTTTGTGTGAAACCAGTGATGAAGTGTGTCTGTCTTGAGTCTTGGTTATTTTCTATTTTCAACTGTAGTCACATAGAATATCAAATAGTAGTGTTGCCACTTTACCATTTTATCATTTTACTCCTCTTCCATGAGGAGAGAAGGGATCCAGCAACACTCCATGATGGAGAACTCAAATCCATCCTCTAATTTTAACCAGCATGTTTTCGGCATATTTTGGAGACGTAATTAAAGCCGTGAAATGAACACACTGGTAGCTAATGTGTGCGTTGTGTTTTGCTCTGGTCCATCTCATCATACGTTCTGGTCCAGAAGACGAGAGTTGGACAGTTTTTCTGTTTTTACTACTGTTGTCTCTGTTCTCCAAAGGTTTGGATGCCGACAACACTTAAGTTAATGAGAACAGGAGCAAAGCCACACGGACTCCGATCTGACTACTCACTCAATCACATGGCCATGAATCCGATACAAGTACGCTCTATGACCATATAACGCCGTGCCTCAAATCTGATTAGAAAAAAATCTGATTTGTGTGTTCACACAGCCTTGAAAAAAAATCTCATTTGTGTTGGTAATCGATAAGAACTGTTCATTTCAGATCCATATGCTCCATTATGTTTGTCTCCATTTAATTTGTTCTGACAGGAAGACACTATTAAGACATGGAAGTTGCAGCTGTTTGGAATTGGCTGATTTAGATGACACTTCCTGTTCTTTGAGTATTTAATCAAGAATGCAGTCTCAGTTCTCTTCCTCTCTGATGAAGGCCTACGAGGTGAAATGTGTGGGATAAATAAAGTGGCATTTATGTCTTCTAGTCATCATGGTTGTTGGTTTCACTCTTCTACAGTTTTTGTTGTTTCCTAAGCACCTTGATGGGTTGCATTGTGCCAAACTACAATTACTACTGCTAAACTGCTACTGCTATTCCATGAGGCACCTGTTTTCACCATCATTTCAACCAAATTTAGCAGTATTTCCAAACATCTAATCTATTCATTGTTCCATACCAGGCAGGAGCATTAGGTGGCGGTGTTTCCCCGGTTTCATTAGTAGAGGGCAGTTATGTTTTTTTTTCCTGGCTGCAATATGAACTTTTGATGAGAACCTTGTGTATTGTAAAATGAAGTAACATTGATTTTCCAGTATAGAATGAATGAAAATATACAGTTTAATTGTAATAATTTGCTTTATTGATATAATTTGGTGCAGACAAGCACTGGGATGTCTTTACAGATATTACTTATTTGTTTTCTGTTAGTTGCGATGTGTTGTGTCTTAGCAAATCCACTGACAGGGAAGCCAAGAACAGTGCTTTAAATTAATTTAACTGAACATTTTGGTGAGCATTGAGTCATTAATTTTAAATAGGTTAACACTTAAATACACTGCACCATGTTTCGTAAAATAATTTTTCTTAAAGTTAATTTTCACATAATTATTGTGTAAGTATCCATCTAATCAGTATGCTCTCATTACTCATGCTATAGAGAAAATAAATATTTGTGGAGATAAAATGTGTGTCATTTTCAACTACTCTAGCTATTAATAGAGAGTATGTTTGAATGTGCTGTTCATTGGCTATTATGTTATAATAAGTGTGTGTGTGTGTATGTGTATATATTATCCAGCGTTATCGTTTTTTTGTTCGTGTTGCCATGTCGTGCGGTTGTGTCTGTTGAGGCCGAATTCCCGGTCTTAGATGTCTTTGCCACACTCGGGACACAGGATGTCGTCTCTCTCGGTGAGGAAGCCACGGCCCACCAGAGACACGGAACACTTCTTACAGTTGAAGCAGTCGTTGTGCCACTGACGCTCCTCAAAGGAGATGTACTTGCTCCCCCCGAGGCCTGTGGAGCACAGGTATGAGTGAGGAGACCACAGCTCACCACTGTGTGCGTGTGTGTGGGTGTGTGAAAGTGCATGGCTGTAGGGACTGGCTGGTTTTCTCTGGGTTGCCTGTAGGCTGGGTGGAGCGGGTGGATGCGGGTGCGGGTGGAGCGGGTGCATGCGTACCGCTGATGGGGGTTGTACATGAGGCGCACTTCTTGGCATACAGGTTGCAGAAGCAGCTCAGGCAGTAGGGGAAGTCGTCACGAGACGTGAAACGCTGGCCAGACAGCTGCTGCTTACAGCCAGTGCACAGGAAGCAGTCCTTATGCCAGGGCTGGTCGTGGTAGGTCACACCCCCGGTGGTGATGGGCTGGGCAGAGGAACCAGAGCAGGACGGGATGATGCCCGCGTGGTGTTTAACACGCTTACCTGCTAACACCAGCTGCCCCACATTTGAAACTATAAACTTCTGTTCAGTCTGTCACTGTTATGATTAAGTGATGATCCTACAGAAGTGTGTTCTACGTCTCTCCCTTTCACACACATTGGACTCCAGTTATCTGACTAAGTGAGAAACCCTCTCTAAACTGCCCTCTTGAGGTGTTCCCAGAATGCCCTGCGTTCAGGTTACCCATGAACAGGCGTGTACACGGGTGCCGAACTCCCAGTGAATGAATCTAAGTGGTTTCCAAGCAGCCGCTACCTTCTTGCAGTGAACACACTGCATGGCGAACTGCTTCTCATAGCAGGCCACGCAGAAGTTGCTGCTCTCCTTGGGGATGAAGCTCTTGGTGCCGATGGGCTGCTGGCAGCGTTGGCAGGTGAAGCAGGTCTCGTGCCAGCTGTTTCCCTTGTGTTCCATCTTCCTGGAGCCTGGAGAAACGCGGAAAAGCGCCGCACCAAAGTGTCACCGAATGCAGAGGGGGCGGAGGGCAAACTATAGCTTAATGTCATGCATTAAACATAGTTTTCGTGTGTATATTTCATGAAAGAGCAGCCTTGGCTAAGTAGATACTTGGCGCAGTCGTCCTCCGGTGTGACCCTGAGGCAGTGCTTAATACACAACAGCATGGAAATGAAATATGAGTTCTGGAGAGCACTGCTAAGGCACCCGACCAAATCACATTCCCCTCATGTCCTGAGCCTCCCTGACTCAGACAGTCCAGAATAAAGCACTAAAAAAACATAGAAAAATCCGGCTACCGCTGTGTAAACACACACAGGACAGAGATGCATTATTAAAGAGAGAGAGAGAGAAGGCTGGCTTGGGTTTCTGGTCTTTCCTGTTGCTACACTTGGAGTGTTCATCCCAGGACAGGGAGAGATTGCAGATTGATGATATTAAGATGCCTAAAACAGCTCCAAAAATACAATCTACACGTTCTTTCATATTGTGTTCTTTCATATGCGATTACTGCGAGATTTTGCTCACATCTGCTAGTAATAGTCCACTTTACCCGAAATTGTCTTCAGGTCTTTGAAATCTATATTTTTTGTAATAGTTATTGTGTCAGAGATTGGATGTTACTTTATTTTGGAATGGTTTTAGCCGAGTTAGGATTTGTTGCTAATGTCCAATATTTCAAGTGCTGGGAGTACGGTTTTATTTGTTGTACGTCTACGTCTGAACAGTCCCCACTCAACTGTAAGAGCTAGGCTGTGTTACAGAACTGCAGAGTAATTCATCTTCTCTGAAGGAGCTGTAGCTGCGGATGAATGATTGTTGTTTGTTTTTGTTTTACGGCCTCAATGAGGGAGCGTCTGTCATTTATGGAAAGGAGGGGTATTTAAACAAAAGCGAGGTTAGACAGGGGGTCGTGTGTGTGTGTGTGTGAGTCCCATGCTGTCTCACCAGGCATGATGGTCTTCTTGCACTCGTGGCACTTGGAGGAGTACATGTTGGAGTAGCACTCCGTACACAGCAGCTGCTCATCTTTGGTGGAGAACGGTTTGTCCACCAGGGAGCGCTGACACTGGGAGCAGTGGAAACAGTCCTCATGCCAGTGACGATCCTTGTAGGACAGGTCCTGCAGTCACGGGGCCAGAGACAAACACACTCAAACTACAGACGCTGCAGTCTCCATGTTAACGAGGTTTAAGACTATGGGGAAATGATTCAGAAGTGTTAGTGTCATGACTCAAACGTGCCATGCTTGTTTACAGTATCGAGCGGGTACGTGTGTGCGCTCGGCCGCGTGGCTTTCTTTGGCCCCCCCCTCAAACATCATAACCAGACTGTTCTTCTGTCCCTCGCCAGAACACACCACTGGAGCACAGTGGCCAGTATATCCCGCTTTATTTATATAGTCACTAATACATTTTTACATGTTTCCTAAGACTGCCTATGTAACTGTGTCCATGTCATCATGTCTGACCAGTCTAGGGCAGTGTAGTCTATGTGTGCTGCATGTAACACTCAGCGTTCGTGTAAGATCGAAACGTTATTATCGTGTGATTGGGGCTGTGTGTGTTCAGGCCCCGCCTTACCCTGCTGTTACAGCCAATTGGCTTTTTGCAGTCCTCACAGGTGTTGGAGTACAGACTCTCATAGCACTTCACGCAGTACGGGTTCTCCTCACGCAGGACATACTTCTTCCCGAACAGAGACTCCTTACAGTAGTGGCAGTCGTATCGCTCTGTCATCCTTCCTCCTGCGCAACAGGGGGCACTGTGTGTCTCAAGGGTCGAGTGAAGTGTGGACTGAACTGTTGGAGAAGTAACAGGAGGGCTGCGTCCCAAACAGCAGGCTGGCTTACTAAATAGCACGACACAATAGTACACTACTCAGTTTTCTTCTCACGTTGGATCAGCCCTGTCATGTGACTTTTGCAAATGCTACATACTCATGAAATGGCAACATAGTTGATATGTAGCATGTGTGGGTGTGGTTCTGGATGCTGTCAAGTAAAAAGTTGAGGTAGAGCAATTCAGTGTCAGCTTTGTGTGGTCATCAGGTGTGTGCGGTAGTGCCAGACTGTTAGCCAGACATGCTCTCAGCAGCGCACCAGTTCCGTCTGTCTATCAGTCAAACTCCACAGCACAGGAGAACCAGTCCTGTATCGCTACAAAGCGCCCCGGTAAAACAGTGGACCAAGCCGTGTGTCCCTGGACCACGCTATCATCACCATCGCCAGCAGTTCATAACCTCCAGCTGTCAACAAGGAGAAGATAGATCATGTGTGTGAGTCTAATTTTAGCACTGAATCAGATGAGTGGATGTGACAATTTTATGTACCTGTTTAATGTCTTTTTTACATGATCCACATGAGACACAAGGCCTGCTGAAGCGCTAAAGAAACCTGTGTGGCCCTGGACAAATCCAAAATGTGACCTCACGCTGTGTTAAAGATGCTGTCAAACACTCTCCCAAAAGTTCCCAGAGACGGCGGGCGGCCACAGAGCCGGAGAGAGAGAGATTACCGAGGCTGATTCCTGCGGAATGACAGGACTGTGCCGGCATTCTGGATTAACGTCTACTCACAGCTGCGGCTGTCCTGGTCCGGACGGCGTCTAGCCCTTCTGCCCTTAAGCTCCGCCCATGAGCGCAGTGCCCAGTGCCACCTCAGCTGTCCCGACCGTCCTGCCGCGGGTCCCGCCGTGCGTCCTGCGGTGTGTGCATGCTCCTCGGGCCCCTGCTTTCGCTCACGGAGCGTGGCTGACTGAAGTCTCGCGCCTCACGCACGTCTCCTCTACCAGATGCCCATCCACAGTTTTACCATATAAGGCAGCAAATGCCGCAGACCCGTGGAGAAGCACTCTTGCTTAACCTCCCTCTCTAAATTTCTTCTCTCATTCAGTCTCACTGCCACCCCCCCTCCTCCTCCTTTCACTTTCTCTCTCACTCCTTCCTGTTTGTCTTGTTTTGTCTTTCTTTTGCAGTACTTCGTCCAAAGTGTTTGTCCACGTTCTGGAAAGATTTTGCTGTTTTTTCCATTTGTGTGTTTCACAATTCTCTATTCGATCAGAATAGCACACACTCCTGCATGCTCTGTGACCTGTCTACACACACACACATACACACACACACACACACACACACACACACAAGAGGCTGGCGGGTGGAATTACAGAGGCCTGTATGTGGCTCAGATGCTCAGCCACTAAGCCGTTTGTTTTGCATCAGGTGTCTGTATACTGAACCCACCTATCATGTGGCTCTGTCTGCTGAACCCACCTATCATGTGGCTCTGTCTGCTGAACCCACCTATCATGTGGCTCTGTCTGCTGAACCCACCTATTGTGTGGCCATTGCACACTGCTGCCATGGTTTCAATTTTGTCAGTTATGATCCACGTATGGTATCCATGACTACCTAAAATGTCCAATTAAAATACGCTGTTTGTTTTCTCTCCTCCATAGTCATTTTATGCTTTGCATTGCTCCAGATCTGTGATTTCCCAGGCCAGCTCCTCTCTCGTTCACTCCACAGGATTAAATAAAGCTTTGTCTGCTTCCCCAAATAAAACAGATTAACCAGCTGACGAGTATCAGTGCAAGATGACGTTTTGCAGCTGCTGTTAGGATGAAATGGTGGTCTGTTTTTATCATCATCTGTAATGTGGTGCTGACTTTGGGCATCAGTTGTCACCGATAAAGGGATCACAGGTTATCGGTGTGCATGGAAACTCAGACTGTTGGTTGTTGTATCTCTGTTCACCTTCGACCCAGACAGCACAGTGACCTACAGCTCATGAGCCCTGACTCCTGTCTCGTGGTTTTCAGTATAACAAAATCATGGTTGATTTATTGCTGGAGAACAAACGATCAAAGTGTATAATTTGATGGTTATTTAATGTATTTACCCTCTGTAATATACTCCAGGAGATATTTTCTCCAGGAACTCTGCGTTCAGGGCTGCGTTCATCCTGCTGACATCCAGGCTAGTCTCCCTGGGTCTGGCTGCTCTAATAGGGACTGTGCTCCTGACACCAGTTCCTCTCGGGCACCGTCTCGTCGTCTGTTACCTTTCTCTCCTTTTCTCCTTCTCTCTCTCTCTCTCTCTCTCTCTCTGGCTATGTTTAGCTGCTCTGTGACCACTGAGACACTTCACACAGCGCCACTCACCAAACAGTCAAGCTGGCCTGCATGCTAAAAAGCCTTCAGTGGCCAGAGAAAAACAAAACCTCAAGAAGACAGGTGGACAGTAAACCCCCGAGATTAAACCTGCGTTCTCACCCAAACCCCACACATACTCTCTCCTCTTCACTATCTGTATGCAAAGAGAGTATGAACAAAAATATACACCCTCCAGTTGTGGGCCTATTTATTGTCTATACCATAGCTGAGAGTCATCATGTAAAGTATATGGTGTCACATACCAATGGGAATGTCTGCCTGTTAACAATGTAACAGGCCACTGTGATTGTGCATCTCAAAACTACTAGAGTACATCTCGCCATGTGCATGAATGCTTAATGCTGTATCCTTAACCTCGCCCCTTAACTGAGCATGCACATATGCATATTTATTCTCTTTATCCTTAACCCCACCCCTTAATCCAACATGCACATATACATGCATATTCTGTTTATCCTTAACCCAACCCCTCCCTGCCTTTCAAACAATGCTCTTGACCCCTCCCTGACTTTCTGATACACTCAAAAATTCAACATAAACAAGTAATCTTATGTTCAGTGTATGCCAAATGCAATTTGACCTCATGAAAGAATGAATTTAGTCTAGAAAAAATATCAGTGGACTGTGCTGTGGCTGCAGTGTCCCAAAACTCTCCGGCTTCTTTAACCACTTTAATTTTTTGGAATGAACATTGTGGCATTCCAAAAACAATGCGGAAGACAACAGGTCGACTACCCAGATGCTTTTAGTTAGCCTTACGAGACATAAAATACCCATGTATGATACATGTACGTGTGTGCATGTGTGTTTCTTTCTTGTGTAAATTTGATTACCTGTCTGAACATGAGAGGGAAGTGATGAGTAAGACACAGGCTGTAATGAGGAGAGGGATTTTTCGAACTTCAGATTTCAGTATCATGCAAAATTATGGCTGTATGAAAATCTGAAGCAATCTTGCATGTTTTGGATTCAGATTATCATTATAATATGGTATAATCTTTTCAGTGAATTCGCTCTTGTGTTTAAGTCTGCTTATTGCTGATTTGCATGTGAGGCAGTACAGAATTGCTCTCTCATGTATAAAATAGCGATTACGGTGTGAGTGATGGTGTTGGCAGCTTACCTGTGTGAGCAGTGGTCCTCACCTCTGCGCTAGAGCAGCCTGTCTCTGGGGTGAGTCTGGTCGGACTGAGCAGGGGTGCTCTGGGGAGCAGCTCTAGACCCTCCTGATTGGACGACTCTACTCGCGGGGTGGCTAATTGAGGTGGTACTGGATGAACAGGCACCCTTTATCTAGATGAGCTATAAATACCATGCAGCAGCACCAAAGATAAAGCCCACTTGCATGCACACACACACACACACACACACACACACACACCAGTTCTCTGGCCTTTTAAGGGTCTTCGTTTGTAGCGTAGTATAGGTGTTCTGTTGTATAAAGTTGATGCTTATAAATATACCTGTCCTTAATGTATACTGTCCTGATGTAAATGAATCATGTCAGCTATGTTCCGTGTGTAAAGAGTGATTGTTCTAGGTTACTGTGCTTCTTCATTGCCATCAGATTATATCTGGTGAATAGTGTCCATTTGATTGGGCGAGAGGTGGAGGAGTCTTGACTCTACGCAGTTTGATTGTGGCACAAGTGCTGAAGACTGCAATTACAAATAATTACTCGCAATTTGGGGGCTGATGGGGGACATGAATGACAGTCTGGAGATGAGGTGTGTACGAACGGTTCGTGTTCACTCTGCATTCGCATATCGAACCGTTCACATTCTCACCATGTTCTTGCTTTCTTCACATTTTAACGAAATTCACCTTTTTACCAAACCATTCCCATTCCTACACTCCATCCTAAGTGCACATGCTTTTACCGATCACATTCTCACTGTGTTCATATTTGTACTGTTTTCTGACCACACACGGAGAAAAAAACCAGGAGGCATTAGCCTTTAGGAACAATAAACATTTGGCAAATGTCTACAGCACCCCCCACCCCGCTCCCATGTTATTGTTAGAAGGAACGTTCCAGATATTTTGTAAATGAGGAATGCTTGTAGTAAGCCATGCCCTTTGGAGAGAGGAAACACTATCTCCTCTGGATTTTCATTTATTAATTCCACTGAGTTGGTTTATTGTTGCTTAGGGAACTGTCATTTGAAATGTAGACCTTTAATCGTAGCATTTGGAGATGGTTGTTCTAATATCTGATAATGAGAATAAACTCTGTTTCAGTTAGTGCCCATACTGATAACTTTGTTAGGGCCTGTTCAATCCTATATATCTAGGCCTAGAATGAAATGAGCTTTTTTAGTGCACAGATCGTATGACACTGGCCTGAGATGTCCGAGGAGCTCCACTCTCATCGAGAAACCTCCTTCTCAACATCTACAAGTGTCCTCTGTCTCTCCCACTGTGTCCCCCAGGTTTTATCTTCTCTCTCCCCACTCTCTACCCCTGTCCCTCCCTCTCCCTCACCACTCTCTTCCCTCTCCCCCTCTCTCGATCTCTCCCCCCCCACACTGTCCCCTCTCCCCACACTCTGTCCATTTTGAGAGCTGTTTCAGATGTCCCCCAGGCCAGCTGCTGGCAGATTGTCCAGCAAACTCATATTCTGGTGCTATTTTCTGCACCTTCATGTCCCCCATACCACATATATCTCACACCAGCTTTTCTCACCTTCCTCATCACCTTCTCTCTCTCTCTCTCTCTCTCTCTCTCTCAGTGAAGGGGGCCTCCTGTCCCTGGATCCTTGGCCAACCCTCCTGTGTCATTTCTGGCAGTGATGTGCCTTTTTTTCTTCTAACGTGGGCTGCAAATGAATGTGGCCACTGGTTGGGGGGGGGTTGGGGGTTGCTGGCTGACGCAGGCACGAGTGGTCTGTTGTGGACACGCGTCCCTGTTGTCCCCGCGTGGCTCTGTCAGATGGGACTGCCCTTCCTGGAAGAAGCAGCCGACGCAGAGAGAGACGGCGTCCAGCACGGCGCTATCGTGCAGTCTGGGAACTGCTGTCATCAGCAGAGCAACAGATGGGCAAATGAAGGCAACTCTGCCCTGTGCATCACACGCCATCCTCTTGTCAGCTCAGGGCTTAATTTATTACCAGTCGCCCAGTGTCATGTCGATGAAAAGGGACAGCCAGCGCTCCCCACAGAGAGTCATGAAAGCTTCGTGGCTTGGTTACCACCAGCAATTAACACTTGGCAACAGCGGCTAAGTTATGCTGGCTGCTGAGAAAGGACCCTGCCCCCCCAGTGCCCTGTTGAAAACACAGGGGTAAGGGGCGTAGCAGAACTGGGTGCTCGAGATGAAGGATGTTATCTGTGACATTTTTAGGTGTTAGTGTCCAATCTGAATTGTAAAGGGAGCGAAAGTGTCCAGAACTTGTGTCCTCAGTCTTCCAGGAAGCCGTTAGAGCTCAGTTCATGATCGGTGATGAGCGCTACACAAAATGAACGCGTTGACTACACTTCTGCACGACCCCACCTGTCCCTCATCTGTCCACACTGATTTCACAAGTGGGACGACCCAGTTAAGAGGAAACGACGATGCAGCGAGTCGTCTCTTCCTGCTTTGTGAATGCCGGGTTAATCTGTGGGGTGACGTTTGGGCCGATGTGCAGAGTGATGTGTCAGGGGGGGAAAGTCATTTAGGGAGATGTTTTCTCACATGCTCAGCAGGGAGCTGCTGCTGTGCTGGGTTCCTTAAGTTTGCCCCCCTTCACTCACCTCCTTCACTCCCCTCTCAACCCTCACTCTCCTCTGCTCCCCCCACTCCCCTCTCACCCCCTTCACTCCCCTCACTCCCCTCTGCTCCCCCCACTCCCCTTTCACTCTCACTCACTCACCCCCAGAGGTGGGTTACACTCAAGTAGAGGTGTCTTTAACTAAGGATTTTCATAGTCGAATCTGATTCGTCAGATTTTCCCTTTAGTCGACTAATAGTCTAGAGCACCTTAAACGGGATCCCATTCTCATTCATTCTTTTTTCCACTTCAAAGTAAAAACCTAAACCTCAGATAATTGAATAAACATGGTAGGTTGGCTTTATTCAGCTTTCATTTATTCACTTATGTATTTTTTAATGAAACGTTAGAGAACATTAACAAAAAAAAGTCACCGTCAGTGCGCAGTGCGCATATCGAACAGGCACTGCAAAATGTCAAAAACATTTTAAATAAAATATGCCTGCCTGAAAATATAAAAAAAATTGCCACACAACAGCAAAAAAATATAAGGAAAGGTTCAAGTAACAAAAAGCAAACAACAACAAAAACTACAAACGGCTGAAATGTTTTTATTTTCGCCTTACGCGTTTTAAATGGTATGCCATTTTGGTTGTTGTCGTGTGAAATGAAAGACGTTGATGACATAACTTGCACTTTACTTTGTTTGATTCATCTTTATCTTTTTCAAAATACTCCAACACTTATGAAGTTTTTTTAGTAGCCATTATAATCTCGGCAGATGCTGCCTATTCTGTAGCGTGTTCAGCTCCGCTCATTTGGATTGTGCAACAGCAGGGTGTGATTTATTAATGTGTAGTAAGGAAGATGCCTATTGTTAATGCGCACACATCATTTAAAAATATTTATTAACAGAAATTAGGATGATTTTATTTGACAAAAGGCTATCTATAACGAAAACCAAGACATTTCATGTAACAACTAAATCTTAGCAGCATCGTTGGGCATCCCCATGCAGTTAGAATGGTACATTCGACTATGACGTTCATAGTCGATTAGGGGGTATAGTCGACTATAGTCGAATCAGCGACTATTGCAGGTCACCCCTACACTCAAGTACCTTTTTGGAAAAAAATTACTTGTGAGAGTAGTTTTAATAGTTTTAATGAAGGACTTCTACTTTTACTTGAGTAAATATGTGGTGAGAAAAACGTGACTTTTACTCCGTTTCAATCGGATTTGTGCCGCGCTACCGTTTCTATAATTTTGTAAATAATTCATTATTTCAGTGAGAACACTCACTAACGTCTTGTGTATTTGTGACCAATCAAATGAAGCCGGTCAGTCACGTGATCGCATACGTAAACTTTCTCCACTGGTAGCAAGACAGTATGATGACAGAAAAACCTACCGAGCATCCCTGACCTCACATACAGCCAATGTTTACATTACAAATGTGTGAAAAGGACAGTTATATAATGCGCTGTCAGTTGTGTCTGCCAAAACGTATGGACATTTCAGCCTACAAGAAATCAAATTTGAGGAAATTTGTATAATTTTGCCTTCTTTGTGTAATGCTATATCTCTGTTACAACTGGAGGCATAATTCTGTATGATGTAATTATTAAATGTAACACAGTGCAATACTAAAAACCAGCAGGGGTGGAAAGTAACTAATTACATTTACTCACATTACTGTAATTGAGTACTTTTTATGAGTAATTTGTAATTTTCTGAGTAGTTTTTGAAATATGTAATTTTTACTTTTACTTGAGTACATTTTGACCCAAGTAGTTTTACTTCACTACATTTGAACGCCCTCACATTACTGAGTAAAAAAATATTGATGGTGAAAAATTAAATGCGGGCAGAAATTTAAACTTCTGAGTCCCAGAACTGAAGGCCAATTGCGTGACCTTGCCTTGCGCGCGCCCTTTCCATTGTCTCATAATCAGGTCGTAATCTGGTGCACTTTTTTTTCCAAAAGGATGAGATTGTTCTATCTTTAAATCTTCTATCTATCAGGTTCTGTGGGATCCTGTGGACATTTTATTGTGAAAAGTGGAATCCTGTGGGAACTGTATTTTGAATAGTTGGATCCTGTGAGCGTTTTAAATAGTGGAAATTTTATTTTGAGATGTGGGATCCTGTGGTCATTTTATATTTTATTTTGAGTTGTGGCAACCTGTGGGCATTTTATTGTGAATAGTGGGATCCGGTGGGCACTGTATTTTGAATTGTTGGATCCTGTGAGCACTTACTTTTAAATTGTGGGATCCTATGAGCATTTTTTTATTTTTGATGTGGGATCCTGTGGGCATTTTATTTTGAGTAGTGGAATCCTGTTGCATTTTAGTTTGATTTGTGGCATCTTGTGGGCACTTAATTTTGTGCCCACAACTAAAAACTATTTTGTTTTTTGAATAATTTGTAATTTAAATTTCTTTATTCTTATCATAGTGTTGTCCGTTGGACAATAGGACTGAAAATAGTTTGCACTTTACGGTACAGGTTGTGACTGTCCTTGTGCTGTGAGGAAGGTGAGCTGAGCCCAGCTGATCTTTTTGCAAGTGTGGATGTGCACTTTAATACGCTTTGAAATCGATTAAAACAACTTGTCCTGAATTTTGTTCATGATTCATTCATGCATTAAATAACTGAAAGTAACTAAGTAACTTTTACTCAAATTACATTTTAAATTAAGTAATTTTGTACTTTTACTCGAGTAAATTTTGAGATGGGTAATTTTACTTTTACTCTGAGTAGATTTTAGGCAAAGTAATGATACTTTTACTAAATTACAATTTTTCAGTACTCTTTCCACCTCTGAAAACA
Source organism: Brachyhypopomus gauderio (assembly GCF_052324685.1). Taxonomy (NCBI): domain Eukaryota; kingdom Metazoa; phylum Chordata; class Actinopteri; order Gymnotiformes; family Hypopomidae; genus Brachyhypopomus; species Brachyhypopomus gauderio. Next base: position 6,981,128 of record NC_135214.1, read on the forward strand.
AGTTCATCACACTAGCAATATATGATGATTAAGTTGAACCAAAGTTTGCTACAAATTGATTCAGTTGGCATCAAGTTTTAGCTACACGTATTGGCTGACCTCAGTTAGTGCCTTTGTAGAACACATTGAAGTTGCACAGGCCTAATAATTAGGAACAAACAAAAATACATATTATTTATAATAAAAATATTTATATATTATATTTATTTATAATACATTATTTTTGCTATCATTAAAAGTCATTGATTTCTAAATTACATGTTTTCCTTGATGTAATTTACTGACACAAGACAGTACTCTGCATACTCACTACTTGAGTAGTTTATAATCAAAGTACTTTTTTACTTTTACTCAAGTAAATTTTTGGATGTATACTTTTACTTTTACTTGAGTAAAATTTGGTTCAAGTAACAGTACTTTTACTTAAGTAAAATTGTTGAATACTCTACCCACCTCTGCTCACCCCTCACTCTCCTCTCACCACCTTCACTCCCACTCACTCCCCTTTCACTCCCATTCACTCACCCCTTATTCCCCTCTGCCTCTGCTCCCCCCACTCCCCTCTCACCCCCCCCCCCCCACTCCCTCTCACCCCCCCCCCCCCCCCACTCCCCTCCACCCCCTGCACTCCAGCAATGCCTCCTCTCCAGTGCTGTAGCTTCTGCTCCGGTTCCCTCAAATCATCTCATCAAATCTAGAGGTCTCCATGCTCACAGCCCTCACCCGAGGCTTCTGCCCTCACCCGAGGCTTCTGCCCTCACCCGAGGCTTCTGCCCTCACCCGAGGCTTCTGCCCTCACCCGAGGCTTCTGCTGCCCTTCGTTGTAAATAATACAAACTGCCATTGCGTAACAAGATGTTCTTCTCCGATGGCTCCTTGCGCTGATGGATCTATTTATGCCATCTCATTCCACACCAGGGGGTAGAAGGGCTAAACAGGCATGAGATAAGGTTTCAAAAGATCTCTAAAGCCCCACCCCACCACACACACACAGCCACACACACACACACACACACACACATGAACCCTGCCTGGACCACAGCATAATGGAATTGGAGCATGAAAATAAACTTCTTGAAAAGAGGATTGTACATTATTTTTGAAGGACTGTCTCTGCATAAGGGCAGAACCTGAACCTGATTTGCTGTGGTAAGCTTTATGCAAGCTTTATGTGAGTTTTACGTGAGCTTTATGTGAGTGTGGTCTAAGAATAGCTTCACCACTCACTTCATTCTGTAGACTTACATTATTATGTTTGGTGAGCTTCATGATATCTTTTACCCAGAGGCCCTCTATCCCCCCAGAGTGGTCAATAATGCCCCTGCAGCCTACACACTCTTACCCTCTTCAGTTGACTGGTCAAAGTTGCCTACTGCCCTGGCCCTGTGTGGACCAACTGAAAAGTCGCGTGGAGAAGCGTGTAGTCTAGACTCTAGACTGACCACTCCCCGCCTCTGCACACTCAAAGCTGAGTCAAGTCACTCACACAAATCCAATAAACTTGACATTCAAATCCATAAACTTGAATGGGGTTATGTCACAAAACACGTCTTGAAAAGTGAATGTACTGCGTGTAGCACTCTGCAGCTCAGCAAACTACAGCTGTATACGTGCTGGACGTACACAGGGTTCCTCTGCATGCTATTAGAGTCACCACTCCAGTACCTCCCGAGTTATTTCCAGTCCAGTCTCAGTGGATTCCCACTGTGTGGCAGCTCAGCTCTACTTATGCGGGTGTGTTTGGGGACTCTTTTTTAATGCCCTTCAAGGGCTGCAATGCTGTAAGTATTTTGTCTTTTTGTACTGCATGGCTGATGGCTGTTAGGTCATTGAGTCTCAGCCCAGGCCCAGGGGCCCCTGATGATCTGAGTTTTGGCTCTCTCCTAGTTTGCAGTGCAGGTGTGTTGAGGGCCGCACTGAAGTAAAAATATGGGCTTTGTCCCAAAGAACTGGGTTGAATGAGGACTGATGTGGGCTAGTGAGGACAAAGTGTAGGTTAGTGAGGACCAATGTGGGCTAGTGAGGACCAACGTGGGCTAGTGAGGACCAACGTGGGCTAGTGAGGACCAATGTAGGCTAGTGAGGACCAACGTGGGCTAGTGAGGACCGATCTGGTGTAAACAGTGCACAAATAGACAGCAAAATTTCTGGTCTCTGTTGACAACAAAGGTCCCTCCTACATAAACATAATGCAATACTGATTAGCCAAAGATCGTGGGAGTTAAGACAACATTTCATCAGGATTCTCTTGCGCTGTACATAGCGTGCTGTAAGACCTTCACATTAGTCCATAGCGTGCAGGCTGACTTGTCCATCCTGCTGCTGCTCCCACAGGACAGTACAGATTCAGCATTGTGATCTGACCTCTGAGATCTGACCTCTGTGATCTGACTCTTGATGAAAACGCCGGAGAGCTTTCCCTGCCCGTGTCCAGTATTCTAAAGCAGGCAGTGCTGAAGTGGTGTTAACCGGGGACCAGTGTCAACTGGAACACGAAGCTCCCACAGATCTTCACCTGGGAGACCAGAGAACGAGGCAGAGTGCTGGCCAGGTGCTCCAGGTAGCACTCGTGCTTACTCTGCAGTTTGATCTGGCTCTGGAGATGAGTAGAGATGAAGCAGAACTTGTCAACTTTACCTTACTCTTACTCTCTCCCTCTGGGTCTCCACGTCTCCTGCTGTGCCACTGTGAATTGCTTTTGAAGTTTGCAGCTTTGCTCTACCTTACAGAAAAAAAATGTGGGTTGCAGAGTTTTTTTGGTTGCTTCTGGACATGGTGAGTCTTATGTTGAGTGTAATAGACATGGACCTGTACAAGAAGGATGGGGTGATAGAAGTGTATGAGACAGTGTAGGGCTGCAAGCAGACCTGCCTCTCTGGTCTTTATTGGAGTTGTTACATCAGCAACAGGATGAGCTGTACGGAAGCATCTGATCTGATCCAGTCAAAATCCACCGAATGAAGAAGTGTTTTTCTCCAAGTCTAGTGTTGTTTAAGATTAAAAGCAAAAAGACCAAGTGAAAGTAGCTGCAGTGTATGGCAGTGACTCACCAGGGAGAACACCACACCAGAGATCACACACCAGGAGATCACATATCAGGAGATCACATATCAGGAGATCACACATCATACACCAGGAAATCACACACCAGATCACACACCACGAGATCACACACACCAGGAGATCACACACATCTGCATTGTAAAGCTCGGCCAGTCATCGGTACATAAGATTTGCAACCAAGTATGACCAGTTAAATTCAATATTATGTTAATTACCATCTAAATTCAATGTTATGTTAATGACCATTGAAATTCAATATTATGTTGATCTGATGTCTTGTGGTGCCCTAACATGAGGGCATAATTTTCAATATGGCTATGATTCTTATAAGGTTCACCCAGTACACGTGTATTTAATCTCATTAAAGTTAACAATCTGCCTTTTAACCTCTAACTAATGGTATAGACATAGAAGCACACATCATGCCATCCAAGCGTATATAAATTGCACTGTGTGGTATGTTAACCGTGGTGTTTGATTCTCAAGGCCACAGGCAATCTATCAGAAAGCAACAGAAAACAGCTGTTATGGGTAATACTATTTGCAAGAGCAGTAAAGAATGTCTAATTAGTAACAAACATTTAGGCTAGTTGAGCTGAGGTGGTGTGTGTTTCTGTTTGTGTGTGTGTGTGTGTGTGTGTATGTACACCCGAAGGCAGCGTTTCACTGCTGCGAGATTATAACCTTGACCTGCAGCAAATGAGATGTCAGCCATGGAATGAGTGTGGGCTTTGGATTTAGTTCCAGATAACACCCCCCCCCCCCCAAGGGCTTCCCCAGGCTCTGAAGGAGAATGCACTGATGGTCCTGGGAGGATTTCCTGTAATGGCAAAGAGGAGCAGGTGCAGTTGAGGGGAGGGGCCTTCTTATGACAGCCACTGGGGGGGGGCACGGGTCATTTGAGAAAACAGTTCACACTATCCCAGTCATCCCGATACTCATTCTCCAGCCTCAGATTGTCTTTCGGGTAATTGGTGGGTGTGAACAGGAATTAGGCCATGGTATTACTCGATGAGAGTGAAAATTAATTAAGAGTATTTATATCATTTAGGAAGCTCCTGCTAACAATTTGGAGACAGGGGAGTATACTTGTGATATTTGTTTAAACTATTATTCTACAGTGGATGCATTCAATGTTGAAATGGTCTAGATTAGCATGGTCTGCTACTGAGAGTAGTGTGTTCATGTAGGCGGGTTGGTTTATAAGTGTGGTCTGTTTTAGCCCCATATGCACTGCTGAATATCCTCTTCTCTAGTACTGAACTCTGGGACCACTTCAATTATGCAGCTACTGAATATGAGAACTGAATTTGTCCATGAAAGTCTTCAGTAAACAGCAAATTGAACTGTAAGGCTCAGCAAGGGCCAGGATCAAGAACATCTGAAACAACGTATCGTGTAGACATATCTAGAACAGTCAGGATTAATAACATCTGAAACAACGTATCGTGTAGACATATCTAGAACAGTCAGGATTAATAACATCTGAAACAACGTATCGTGTAGACATATCTAGAACAGTCAGGATTAATAACATCTGAAACAACGTATCGTGTAGACATATCTAGAACAGTCAGGATTAATAACATCTGAAACAACGTATCGTGTAGACATATCTAGAACAGTCAGGATTAATAACATCTGAAACAACGTATCCTGTAGACATATCTAGAACAGTCAGGATTAATAACATCTGAAACAACGTATCGTGTAGACATATCTAGAACAGTCAGGATTAATAACATCTGAAACAACGTATCGTGTAGACATATCTAGAACAGTCAGGATTAATAACATCTGAAACAACGTATCGTGTAGACATATCTAGAACAGTCAGGATTAATAACATCTGAAACAACGTATCCTGTAGACATATCTAGAACAGTCAGGATTAATAACATCTGAAACAACGTATCGTGTAGACATATCTAGAATAGTCAGGATTAATAACATCTGAAACAACGTATCGTGTAGACATATCTAGAGAGATCCTTCATCCGCTTCTCATGCACTGAGATGTGTCAATGCATGCAGAGACAATTACCATCATATTTGCATTTGGTAAGATAATTTCTTCACTTTCACCAAATTGCACATAGTAAACGCAACTGTTGTGTCTTGCCTGCCAGCGAGGACAGAAAATGATGTCTAATTTTCTATTATTAGAAAATAATTTTAACTGAGAATACATCTTTAAAACTGATGAAGTTTCACACAGGGAAAAAACTTTTTTTGTATTTTGTATTTCAAACCTCCTCTCTGGAACTAGAATACATGAATTACTGGAATACTAAAATTAAGTATTTGAGTAATAATTGAATTGGCTCTGCTGTTTTTACACATGTATTAGACTGGCCCCCCAGGGCCCCTGCACAGCCTGGTCAGACGGTGCCTACAGGAACGTTGGTGCAGTGTTAGCTGGGGAAAGAGAATCATTCAAAAGAGTGTCACATGCTCTAAATCAAATTTAATTCCAAAAATGTTTAAAACATAAACCATTAGGCATACAAGCACCATTCCTGCTCCTCATTAATGGTCCGTCTGATCTGTTTAGCTGCAACGGAAGAAGCTCATCATACTTATATCACTCAGATCTGATGAGCTGTCTGCACCAGCAGCCAGGAGACAAGAGACACACGGTCCCCCACCCTGGGACAGACATCCAGGAGACACGAGAGGCACGGTCCCCCACCCTGGGACAGACATCCAGGAGACACGAGAGGCACGGTCCCCCACCCTGGTACAGACAGCCAGGAGACAATAGAGGCACGGCCCCCTACCCTGGGACAGACATCCAGGAGACAAGAGACGCACGGTCCCCCACCCTGGTACAGACATCCAGGAGACACGAGAGGCACGGTCCCCTACCCTGGGACAGACATCCAGGAGACATGAGAGGCACGGTCCCCCACCCTGGGACAGACATCCAGGAGACACGAGAGGCACGGTCCCCCACCCTGGGACAGACATCCAGGAGACAAGAGACGCACGGTCCCCTACCCTGGGACAGACATCCAGGAGACAAGAGACGCACGGTCCCCTACCCTGGGACAGACATCCAGGAGACACGAGAGGCACGGTCCCCCACCCTGGGACAGACATCCAGGAGACACGAGAGGCACGGTCCCCCACCCTGGGACAGACATCCAGGAGACACGAGAGGCACGGTCCCCCACCCTGGGACAGACATCTAGGAGACAAGAGACGCACGGTCCTCTACCCTGGGACAGACATCTAGGAGACATTAGACGCACGGTCTTTGACCCTGGGACAGACATCCAGGAGACACGAGAAGCACGGTCCCCTACCCTGTGCTATTACAGCAGCTGTGAGGACCAGTTTAGTGATGGTAGCAGTTTCTCTGCTGGACCTTCATAGGACAGACTTCATTAGGCACTCTGTGAAAAAACTTTAAGATACAGGGTGTTCTTACCCTCAATAATTCACAAGTTCTGAGCATGTGTAAATAAAAGCACCACACATTGTGTTTTTTTTTTTTTTTTTGCAGCAAAATATTGGCTCCCAATATATTACACTCAGGACTCAGAACATTTTCTGAAGAGATACATACAAAATTGGTGTAGTTAGACCAAGAAAAGAACTAAGAACTTCACTACTTTACTCTTTGTAGACCAGTCATGTCAGGATTTAGATGTGCCATAGTGAACCAGCAGAGGGAGATAGAACATAAAGAACAGATGACACTCCACAGTGAGCACAGACCAGCACTCCGCTGCCTTGAAGAGCATGACAACCACTACCCTGACTGTAACGTTAAACATTACTTCAAAGCACTCTGTGTGAAATAACAAACCTTCGTGTATCTTGTACATTTCCATATTGGCACTCTTCCTCTGTTCGATCATAATATTTCTTGGCTGTGAGCCACTGTCGGAAAATGTTCTCAGAGTAATAGTTCTGTTTAGCCTGACTGATTCAGAGCCCACATACTGTTCTCCTCAGCTCCCATAATCTCACTCACCAACCCTTGTATGGGCAGGAGGGCCCTTTACCCTGATCTCTGACCTTTACCCCTTGACTAACAAGTGCATAAACAAATACCACAAAATGTGTATGTGTGTTTTTGTTTTGCTGTGTGCTCTCCATCAACATAAAAACAGGTAGTGGGAGGGATGCTGTACAGGATAAGGCCGATGTCACATCCTTCTCACTGTGAAATGACACTATAAAAGCATCACACAAAACCTCCGGTCATGGCCACTGTTGACCAATGTCATGCTTGAAAGTGCGGATGTCCAGACCTACTCTATTAAATCTCACCAGAACTGACCAAACTGCAGCCACAGCCAGTCGCCACTTCTACATTTAGATATGCAAACTCACAACGGGAAGTGTTTGTTAAATATTTACGGAGGAGTGCAGTGATGGCTGTTTCTCATGACCCCAATTAACAAGCCTTAATGAGGAGAGATGTGCTCTTTGCAAATCCACAAACGATCCCATTAATCAATTAACCGGGACGCTCACACCAGTGGCCTCGTGTATACGGCATTCATCACACTGAGGGGAAAACAGAGGCTAATTGACCTCAATGATTCTATTTTCTTCCCATTAGAGCGATGGCAACATTCAAACCATTTCCATTATGCCAATTGATTTTGTTCTATATTTAGGACTTGGTAATCATCCCTGTATTCAGAGCACAGTGGAAAATCTGTAACTGGAACACTGAGAGGACTTTGAGGGAACCTGTGCTAAACACGCCATTTAGTGGCATATGACACTGCAATTGAATTTAAGGTCCATTTCTAATGAGGACCTTAAATTCTAATCTAAACTCTCAATACAAATGCTTAGTTTATGTAGAAATATTAATAACCAGTCACTGGTGTTAATTTACTATGATATTATTTAAATGATATTACTATCTAAAGTAATATCAAGCAGAGTAGTGTGAACATTTGAACAATTATGTGAAGTCATAGCACAAGATGTTGATTTTGTTATTTAGGTCATTTGTAAGGGAGGTTATGTTAATATTCATGAAATATTGATGCAAATCAGTTTACTCTGTACAATCATAAAGGCTCTGGTGTCTGTTTTCAAATACTGGCACCACAGTGATTTATGTGCCTGGATAATTATGTACCTGGTGTAGATTCTTACAATAAAATACATGAATATAACATAAGACACCTTATATGTATCAAATTTTGCCTTTTCATTATGTGAATAATATCCACAACTCCCATATCCAAATGTTGAGCACGCAGACATGAAATAATTGATTTTATGATGTCAGATTGCTAGTATCACTCACACCACGAGGAGACCTGGGAGAGGAAGAAGAGAGAACAAATGGACCGTGTTGTTGTGTGTAGCATGTATACAGTGCAGAACCGTGGGGATATTCAGTCACTCTGAAACTACCATGCTGATTTAAGTCAATATATTCCTCTCTGTCCCCTATGTGCATGTCTGTACAGTCAAAATCAATTTGACTCACAGAAGAAATGTTATAAGCAATACCCAGGGCATCTACGTATCGACCAAATCTAATCTGATACACTTTAAATGTAGACAGTTCAGGTAGTTGAATGAGGAACCTGTATACAAATAAGCAAATAAAAAGTTACATCTGCAAAATATGCAAATAAACAAAATAATAGATGTAGATAATGGATAAAGGAATGGGTAGAAGAGTCAGACCGGCATCTTTCCTGCAGCTGAATAACACTGGACGTTGTCTCCTGGGACCAACCGTCAGTGTGCCACTTACCAGAAGACATCAAACGGTCTCGAAACACATGCTAAAATGTCCAGAGGTGACTGGTCTCCATCCTCCATCTGAACAGTATTCATCTGTGATGTTTTCATTCTTAGCTCTGTCCGGAGCAAATGCTGAACTGTTTAGTGTGGACTGCAGACCAGTATGACCCCTGACCTCAGGACCGGAAATGAGGACCTTGGATAAATAAAATATAAGATTAAAATAATGCAAGCACTGATAATTTTCCCTTTTGCGACTTCACTGATAGAAAGTTTGTTACATTTACCTCTCATAAGTCCAAACCATGTCAGTGCCATTACATTTCTAAGACAGTGCCATTTCTACATTTCTAAACATTTTTCTCAATTTTTAGAAAACCAAGTTAATCAATGAAAAATCTAGACAAAGTATTTAAACCAACATTTCACGCAGCTATAAATGAATATTTTATTGCAATGTGAGGACATCCGAGTGCGGTCTGGCAGCGCTACAAAAGCGGTGAACATCCACACCATTTGCCCATAACCTAACACTAACCTGATTACCACCACGCCATTTTGCATATTGTTGTGTCCTTATTAGAATCTGGCACATAAAACCTGGTTTTCCTGGTCTGGCAGTTAAGGATTTCAAAACCAGCGCCACACCTTCAGTATTTTGCTACATCAAACAGTTAGGCTAGGTCTCAGTGTTCTGTGCAAATGAATTACACGAGGCGAAGGATAACAAACTTTGATACTAACGGGTCTGGTAAAATAGGAACAGTGTTAAGAACTTTCTCGTTATCGTTACAGTCGTTGGTGCCCGGTTGGCAGACCGGCTCGGTATCACGCACCGGCAGCGCCTCTCCGCCCTGCCTCCCTGACCCATGACGTCACGGGGAAGAGTCGCGGCGAGCTCGTGCAGGATAGGAGCTGCCTGGGCCCACGGGCAGAACCAGCTGAAAACTGACACAACACGGATTTATGTTCCGCTCACCTTACGTTTAAGTATTCAAACAAGGTTGTTGTTTTTTTTAGTGCGTTTTCGTCGACTCTGAACCAGGAGGAACTCCGAGGTAAGAGGAGGTGAAATAACAACTGTAGTTAGTCGCTGAAGTTGGCTGGTGTGTTATAGATCGGGCTGTTGTAAATATGGTGCTTGGTGTTCATTCTGCCGTGTACTTACTCAAGTGAATGGAAGTGCGTTCTGTTTCCAAAACAAATCGCATATTTATTGCTTCTGATAACAAGGCACTTTTACACGGCGAGTCCTCGTCGCGGTGTCCGCCTGGCTCTGGTCCACTGGCGTTCTTGGGCTTTTGTGTGAGTCTATCACAATGGGTTGCGTTTCAGACAGCGTGATTTGCAGCGCTTGCCAGTGATTTTAAGTGTACTGAACGTGCACATTTTGCGATACAGGACGGTAGCCTCTTTTGTGTGTGGATACAAATAGCCCCTTTGTACATATTGTTTAGTGTCGATGACACATTAGCTTACAAATAAGGATGATTAGCAGGCTGAATCTTCAATAGCCTATTGTCATGATCACTCATCTCCCCGCGCCTGATATCACAGCCTCTCTACTGACCTGACTGAAGCTCTCCAGGTTTGTTTGTTTGCCCTGTTCATGTACGGATGAATGTGACTGTCTATCAGATCGCACGTTTTTTCCTTTTCGCAGATATTCGGTTACACGGGGCATCAGGGAGCGTGTAGTGAGATCTCGACTAATGGAAATCGGTATGTTAGCCAATCACTCCTCTGAACGGAGTAGCGAAACTTTAGGAAGGTGATGTAGAAATGTAAATACTTTGTGTACATATTGCGCGAGCAATTTCTCACGGAAAATTGCGAAACCTCAGATTTGTTTATTGCTGAAATGGATTCGATGCCGCTTCAATTAACGGTAGACTAAACGCAGGACACCTTTCACCTCAAAACAAGATGTTTGAGGGTGAATTATCCTCTTTCCACATACACGCCCGATTTGTGCCCCGGTACAGACCGTTTCTAGTGTCATGATTATCTGTTTATGCAAGTGAAAGCCTGTCAGTCCAGATTGTGTCAGAAATGTTGCATTCACTGTAGATGCACCACATGTAGTTAATGCTAAGTTAATTGTCACAGCTGTAACCCATTTTTCTCAGTAGTTATGATCTAGGCAAAGAGCCGCTGTCTTCTGGTCTTTTTGCCTTGTTCCTCTGAATCCCCCCCCCCCCCCCTCGCCCCCTCCCAAACACACTCTGAGTTCTCACTTTATGCTAACTGAATTTTGCACCAGCTAGGATTTCACCTGCTCAGTGCATGTGCTATAAGTGAATCAAATAGTAGACCACTTTGAAGACAGTAATCCCATTTTCCTTAGATTTCTTGGGAAACTTTCTTGCAGAATTGGTAGGACCAATCATCTTATGCATGTAAATGTGCAAAATCTGCATGTAATCTGCATGTATCCAAGGTGCATGTAAATGTGTAAAAAATCTGCATGTATCCAAGGTGCATTTAAATGTGCATAAATGGAGAGGAGGTATTATGTGCAAGTGAAATTCAGCACTTCCTAGATTGGGAATTGAAGTGGGGCTTTGCTGAAGCACACACTTAAAATGTGTATGTGCGTATATGTGTGCATATGTGTGTGTGTGTGTGTGTTTTATTTATATATATATATATATATATATATATATATATAATACACACACACACACACACTCTTACTGCCATGGCGTATGGGTTGAGGGTATCTTAGGCTACAAAAATCTGCTGGCAACTTCCATCAAAAGGAGTCAAAGACGCGACTGACTGCTGTGAGCGTTGCACAGTGCTGCCATCCACCATGAAGTTCTGCTCAGGAGCAAAGCTGCAGAGTGCAAGTTCACTCCTGCCAATCCCATACCGCCTAAAGGTTGTTGATGTGCATCTTAGCAATTGAGCTCTTGTGAACTGTGGGCGAGGTTATGCTTGTCCGCGCGGACCGCTCCCGTCCGACGTGACCTGTCCGCGTGGACCGCTCCCGTCCTACATGGCCAGTCTGCGTGGACCGCTCCCGTCAGACGTGACCTGTCTGCGTGGACCGCTCCCGTCAGACGTGACCTGTCTGCGTGGACCGCTCCCGTCAGACGTGACCTGTCTGCGTGGACTGCTCCCATCTGACGTGGCCAGTCTGCGTGGACCGCTCCCGCCCGACGTGGCCAGCCTGCGCGGACCGCTCCCGTCCTACATGGCCAGCCTGCGCGGACCGCTCCCGTCCTACATGGCCAGCCTGCGTGGACCGCTCTCGTCCGACGTGACCTGTCTGCGTGGACCGCTCCCGTCCGACGTGGCCTGTCTCCTCCAGTTGTAGGCGGGCAGGTGGAGGTTCCCTGCATCCTCACTGCTTGAACCTCTCCCACTACTCACATGATTGTTCTGGTGTGAGTGACGTGATCTTGTCAATTTCTGACAAATGCACAGGTGTTTCTAATGATTAATTATTATTATATAATTATTATATATGATTAATTATTACTATTTTAGAAAGGAGATAGTATTCTCAGTTCCTGTTCAGGTCATGTTCTGCCCTGTTCAGTCGGACAAGAAAACGCCATTTCATCTGTTGTACATAACCCATTAACAGGATACTCAAGAATTCCAGTTGCCACACTGTAAACAATATTCTGTAACTGTATATCACATGACAGCCCTTTTTCAGCACAGTGGAAAGTAAATAAAACGTGAATAAGATTACTGGACATGACAAATTGAATCATCTCCCAGTTGTGATGCGTGGAGGTGTTTAAGTCTCACGTACAGTAGGCAGAAACTGATGGGGCCAAAATCCCAACCAGGGTCAACATCAAGAGTATGGAAAGAACTTCCAAGCCGCCGTCTCATGTAGGAATAGCTGGAAAATCATGTGGCACTTGTTTCTTCACTAGTCATACACACTGGAACAAGAACTGATCTTTCGTAGAGCATTTCATGGTACGGGTGACAAGTCTGTGTTCTGACACTGGGTGAGAGGTTCAACTCTGAGACATAAGGAGACCTGAGGTTCCCAGCACCAATACGTTAACCTGTTTTCCTGCTCTGGTCCAGTAAGGAAGCTGTCCTAAATCCCCACTGTGTGGTGCCATTGTTGGGGCTTTTAATCCTGCTGCTGGAGTTGCTAGCGTTTTGGGTCCGAGCGTTGGAATTTCTGTCTGCTGCTGCCTCTCAGTACCAGTCACCCAGTGCAGACAAAGAGCCGCTCATACGGTTTTACGCCCCAGCCTGCCTCGTGAACTACGATTGCATTGTGTAGAGTAATTTCAGCTCCACCCATGATACGCAAGCTGTATGAATCTCAGGATGGGCAATTCGTAACCCCACCGTACCTGAAATAACAGTGTGTGAAGCCGGGCCTTAGGTCTCCCCCACTCCCCCGCTACAGACGTGCCCTAACCCAGCCAAGTGCTCTCATGGAAGATTCTAGTAAGTAGGAAAGATTACAGTAAGAATGAGACGTAAGCATTTGGTGGAGCCAAGAAAGACCTTGGCTAAGTTAAAAACAAATTAAAAAGGTGAATTAACATGCCGTGTCATCATGTGTGTAAAATTATAGTGTATGTCCACTCTTAGAGCTGCCAGTCCTGAATTCTGCAAGGTCTGTGTTTTGTGTGTTTTGCAGCTAGCTTGCTCTCTCCATGACCGCCTCTCGATGTGCCCTAGCCTAAATATACTACTCTCAGTGTCTGTAGAAAAGCCTGTAATTACAGCGTTTATGAGCTTGGCGATGCCTTTAGCTCCAGACAGTCTGTGGTCAGGATTTTGTAAATGTATTGATTTTATCACATGTTGGCAGCCAAGGGTGTGCATTTTACATCACAAGATGCATGTCTTGTAGAAAACCAGAACTAAACAAAAACAAGTCTCCCGATGGTTGCAAATCCTGTGTTAAGAGTGAGATGCTATTAAAAACCGCAGACATGTCTGACCATGACTGATTTAATTAACCAGAATCAACCAAATGTCACTGCTTCAGTTCACAGTTTCAGATGGACAGTGCCATGGTGGGGGGTGGAGCTTGAGTTCACAGTATCGTATCACAAAACCAATTTTGTGCCTTGAAGTGGAGAAATTGCCTATTTGTGACCACCTCCATGTGCAGTAAATGTAAATCTGACCAGAGAGAGGGACACAGGTGACTATGGTCATAACGGATGACACAGGTGACTATGGTCATAACGGATGACAGGTGACTATGGTCATAACGGATGACACAGGTGACTATGGTCATAACGGATGACACAGGTGACTATGGTCATAACGGATGACACAGGTGATCGTGGTGCTAACAGATGACACGGGTGATTGTGGTCCTAACGGATGACATGGGTGATTGTGGTCCTAACGGATGACACGGGTGATTGTGGTCCTAACGGATGACACGGGTGATTGTGGTCCAAACGGATGACACGGGTGATTGTGGTCCAAACGGATGACACGGGTGATTGTGGTCCTAACGGATGACACGGGTGATTGTGGTCCTAACGGATGACACGGGTGATTGTGGTCCAAACGGATGACACGGGTGATTGTGGTCCAAACGGATGACACGGGTGATTGTGGTCCAAACGGATGACACGGGTGATTGTGGTCCAAACGGATGACACGGGTGATTGTGGTCCAAACGGATGACACGGGTGATTGTGGTCCAAACGGATGACACGGGTGATTGTGGTCCTAACGGATGACACGGGTGATTGTGGTCCTAACGGATGACACGGGTGATTATGATCCAGGAACAGGCCAGTGGGCCTGTGTACATTAATGGCTGTGTGAACACGCGTCCCTCTGCTGTGGGGTTTGGTGCGTGTGGAGGTGGTCGCCCGTTAAAGCCATCAGTGACCATGACTCCCTCGCCTTCCGAGCCTTCCGTTCTTCCAGATCAGCAGAAACGTCTCTTTATTGTTTCAATTGTTTGAGAGTACTGGGAAAGTGCAGGGTCAATGCTACTAGGTAGGTGGTTTGTATGTTGTTCATTTCCCATGAATGTCTGAGGGTTTTGCTCATGGACCAGTGAGCGCACCAGCACCCCAAGGTGTAGCTCGTATGTCAAATGTTTAATGTTGTTTGCCGAATGGATCAGCAAGGCATGGTAATAAGTCACATCCTGCTTGGAGTTAGCAGTTCAGTTCACAGTCACCGATGTGCAGTGTCTTATCGTAGGTGTTTTGTTGCAGTTAAATATGGCAGTGTTTTTTCTGAAGATGAGGGGTGAGTTTACCACCCTTGTTGCAGACTGAACGTTCTTCTCTTCCCCACTCGTTTCGTACCGCTGCTGTCGTACTTTGGGAAAGGAAAACGGAGGTTGTTCCTTGTGTACATGGCAACTAATCCGCGTACTGATCACCATTATGGGACGATTAAGGAAGTTTGTGAAATGTTGCCGTGGGGATAAGCACTGGAGGGAGATGGGGCTGTGAGGATTTGGGCCCTGTCTGTAGCCCCTCTGTACCCTCAGGCACGATGCCCCATGTCCAACTCCTGTCCTGTCCCACCATGTCCAACTCCTGTCCTGTCCCGCCATGTCCAACTCCTGTCCCGTTCCCACGTCTTCTGTCCCCTCAGCTCATTGCCTGCCGCTCTCTCCCTCTCTTGATGTCTCCGTCCCTCGGATGTCTCCGAGCCCGAGACGTCTGCCCGTCTCACCCTAACTGGGCTGCCTCCTCGTCTCCCACTCCAGTATTCTGGGCTTTTGTGTCCTAATACCTGCGGCAGGCAGTGGGCCTAATCTTCCTTCTGAGAGCAAAGCTGCCATGTTTCTCTGTTGTGTGTAATCTCTCCCCCTCTCTCTCCGTCTCTCTTCATCCCTCTCTCTCTCACTCTCTCTCTCTCTCTCCCTCTCCCCCCGTCTCTCTTCATTCCACTCCCCCCGTCTCTCTTCATTCCTCTCCCTCCGTCTCTTGATCACTCTCTCTCTCTCTCTCTCTCCCTCACACACACACACACACACACACACACACACACACACACACACACACACACACACACACACACACACACAAATGTGTACTGCGAACAGCATTTTTGGTGGGCCATACCTTGTGCTCCACGAGGTGAGGGGAGCTCTCGTGGTTTGAGGTGTGTCTTCGGTCTGGGCTGATACAGCAGTCCTCCTTTTCCTCTGGAGAACAGGATGCTTGTTCATTCATTCTGCAGTTACAAACACCCTCTGAAAGCCTCATTAAGAGGGCAGTGAAGGGTTGATCACAGCCTCGCACCCTCTCTAAACTGCCTGGCTGGGTTCGACTTTCCTCTCCACAGCAGCCGGGGCACGTGGGTAGGGCGGCGTGAGACCGAGGGGAGTGAAATGTAACACCAGCTTGGAAAGCTCTGAACGAGGCCAGCCGGAGGGGTTCTGCCTCGCAGGTCCATCCTCCCTGCACTTGACACACCACAAATGAGCAGAGTTCACACAGCCACAGTCCCCTGCACTCCGCCATGACCCCAGAGCGCCTGGACAGCTGGGCGCTGGTCCGTGTGAGCGGAGGCCATCAGTGTGCAGGCACGTCTGAAGAGATGAGTCTTTGGTTTTATTTGTGTGTGTGTGTGTGTGTGTGTGTGTGTGTGTGTGTGTGTGTGTGTGTGTGTGTGTGTGTGTGTGTGTGTGTGTGTGTGTGTGTGTGTGTGAGAAAGAAAGAGAGAAGGAGATGATTAACTGTCTGTTTGATGGAGGTGCGTGTTTAAGTTCTGTGATGTGTGTGTGTGTGTGTGTGTGTGTGTGTGTGTGTGTGTGAGAGACTGAAAGAGGGAGAGATTCTAAAGCATAACTACTCCCAGTCAGCCTTGGAGGTAAAGGTCATGACCATATGTTTAGACTGTCGTAGAGACAGAAGAGGAGAATGACTTCGAGAGTCTCTTAAAGGACAAAGACGCACACAAAGCACATTGGCATTCGTGATGGATATTGAGGTGGTCAAAGAGCTAGAGACACCCAGGCTGCTGAAGCTTGGCTCTTTCCACATTAGTGCTGAGGGACTCCATTGTGCTGTGCTGCATTGCGCTGTTATGCTGTGCTATACTGCGTTATGCCGTGCTGTGCTGTGCTGTGCTGGAGGCCTAGCCCATATTCTCTCCTCTCTTGAGCCAGCATATGACTAAAGAGAAGATCACCATACAGGCTGCTTCTTATCCAGAACTGCACTGCACTAAAAAAGTGCTTATCGAACTATGCAGGTGTGTCTGTGTGTGTGTGTGTGTGTGTGTGTGTGTGTGTGTGTGTGTGTGTGTGTGTGTGTCTATGTGTGTGTTTCTGGAGGTGGGGGTGGGGGGTCTTGCCTAAGGGAATGCAGGCTCATTCCAAAATCTCGCGTTTTGCCCTCAGTGACTAACTTTTCAGGAACACATTGGAACTGGAGAGTTGCACATGAGGAAGTGGATCTACCAATGAACCACATTAGTGCAGCCGGCGAGGACCATGATGTAACCCACCTGACACCTTCCATCTCTTCACAATGACCTTTGAACATGGGTGAGGTTATGATTACAAGATTACTGTTGCTGTGCGACAGTTTCTAAGGAGACCTACTTATTATACCTTTGTTACTGTTCTTCAAGCATACCAGATTGCTAAAGCTCCTACAGACCTCCTCACCAGAC
Source organism: Brachyhypopomus gauderio (assembly GCF_052324685.1). NCBI lineage: Eukaryota > Metazoa > Chordata > Actinopteri > Gymnotiformes > Hypopomidae > Brachyhypopomus > Brachyhypopomus gauderio. The sequence goes on from NC_135214.1 coordinate 6,998,522, forward strand.
AGGCAAGTGCGTGTGAGGGTTTAGCGTGACTCTCGCTTTAATGTGTGAGGTGGCTAATGGCAGGGTGTCTCGGACCATAGTGACCCAGACCTTTTGGAGGTTGAGTGTGCCGACCCGGCTTTAGTTATGGAGTTCTTAATACCAGCTATTATAGAAGAGTCGACTGGTAGCGTCCTGCTAATGAACATGTACTCCCCATTAATGACCTGTGGTACATGTCTTGGGTGTGAAGGTATACCCCCCCCCCCCCCCCCCCCCCCACCGATGTGGTACGTACCTGCGGTGTTTGCTCTACTGAGGACATGCTGCCGTGTGAATTCCACATCTGCTGAGTGTGCTGACCAGCTCTTGTTTATGCATGAGGTTTCTTTTCTCTTTTTCCACAGATGCACAGAGGTCACTGATTGGGTCCTGTAGGCAAAGCAGGGTTTTACCTCTCCGCCCAGACACGTCCTCCTGACCCACTCCTGGCCCTCCAGCCCATTAGCGGGTGAAGAGATGTGCTGATGAGGCAGCATGGCCGTGTTGGCTGGCGGCCGAGGCAGTCACGGTTATCGGACATGCTTCAGGGCTGCTGGCCGTGGAGGGGCGGACCTGCCTCTGCTTAATTAAGACAACTTTCACACTCCTCCCTGGCCCTGCGCTTTGCTGTGTGTGTGTGTGTGTGTGTGTGTGTGTGTGTGTGTGTGTGTGTGTGTGTGTGTGTGTGTGTGGTGTGTTGGCAGCAGAATGTTTTTATGTGAATAATATGTGCTTCAGTGTGGATTACAAGATTTTGGTATGCTTTTATTTTGAAAAACATTACAGTGATATGCACTGAAGCGCTTGGTTGGAAGGGGAGTGTTGGGTGTTTGGCCAGAGCTGGGAATGAAGGCGTAGTCACCGGTGGTGGGAATGGTAGTCCAGAAGTGAAGAGATCTATCTTTCTGAGTCTCATGCTAATACCAGCAGCATCCGGGAGGGTGGTGGTGGTGTGGGGGGGTGGAGTTGGGTCTCTTGGTGCTCATGCTACAGGTATAGAGACTCAGAGACACCCCCCCCCCCCCCCCCCCCCCCACACACACACACACACGTGTGTACACATAACCCTCCTGTCATCTTTGCGGAGATTTGCCAACGCTGCCTCTCTGCCTGGCTCACTTCTCACTCCTCTTGCTCACTCTCGCAGCTCGCTCACACCCCTCATACCTCTCACTCCTCTTGCTCACTCTCGCAGCTCGCTCACACCCCTCATACCTTTCACTCCTCTCTCTCCTCCCTCTTCCTGCTCTTCTCCTCTTCTACGTGTCTGTTTTTTCTCAGAACTCAAACATTAGCATGTTGTATGTATTTCATATCACAAAGCATGTTTAATCCTGCTGTAGTTACTGGTTTAAATCTTTAGGCTGCTTAACACAGGTCTCAATGTTCAGTGTAAATAAGTATTTATATGTGGTGATGTACCTGGACCCGTTTGCAGTCTCGGGTCGTCTCGCCTGTAGCACCTCTGGCTGGTGTGTCTTGTGAGGAAGCCTCTAGCGGACTTTTGCAGGATCTTGATGGAGTGTAATTGGAGGCCATATTAATTGCTTGGCCAAGGGCCCACTTGAGTGGAGCAGTAATTATTGAGCTGGGTGTCTGAAGCCCTCGCTGTCCTCGTACTGACCACTGCAGTCATGTGGATGGACCCATATTGAGAGCTTTTTGCATTGCTGCTTTATTAGGCAATGGGAAATGTGAGAGTGGACAGCTGCTAAGAGAAGCTCCCAGCTGAGAGAGATTTGGGTGGGGGGGGGGTTTGGGGGGGGGTTTGGTTAGTGGTTGGTGACCAGGAACAAACCCGCCAGCTCCGCCTCTTTCTCCGTTTGGCCGGGGTCTGGTGCACTGTGCTGTGTCATCGTTTCGAGCTTCCCAGAAGTGTTGAAGGGGATACACGAGAATTGTACAGTGATGGAGAGGATGAGCACGCAGCAGTGGTGGGCATGTTCAGTGCGTGGAGGGAGGGGCTCTTGAGTGCTCCGCCCTCCCTGCGGTCTCTGTGCTCCGCCCTCCCCGGGGCCACCGTGCCAACTCTCGCTGCTCTGGCGCATGGCTCCGCTATGACATCATCTGTCGGCCGTTAAGAGATGGAAAACGAGACCGAGAGCTCGGGCCAGAGAACTGGGAGATGCGGGTCAGCGCTTGCAGGGGGCGGAGTCGTGGGGGCGGAGCCACGGGAGCCTGGCGCACTGCCACCCCCATTGTGAGGGTGGAGCAAGCAGGCAGGTGTACGATGTGAGGCGTATTGAACCGCAAACACAGACATGCAGCAAAGGGGTGGGGGGGGGGGGGGGTGCTTTCTGCTATGTCAGCCGTTACTCAGAAGGGCCGCCAGACTGAGCATTTGGGGAGCCCAGAAGATGATCCGTTCTCGGTGTGCTGCTTCCTCTGCTCCACCCGGGCCACAGAGCCCACCGACGCTCACTTAAGCTCCTCCACCTGCAGAAGCTTCCTCCACCCCTGATGCCTCACGCTGATGTGGGTGGTGCGTCTGCGTTTTGGAGACACTTGGCTGTGGAAGTGTGTTCGTGTATTTCCTGTGGCCTCGCTGTGGAACCCTAGCCAGCTGACACTGCCACTGCTCACACACACACACACACACACACACACACACACACACACTGTCCTGACTGAGCAGATCCTTCCACCGTGAAATGTGTGTTGGCATCCTGTCACAAATTGGACCTGCACTGATTCTCTTTCAGAGAACCCTATGTGTGCCTTTAGTGAGGAACCAACACGTGGTTCCTTGAAAGAGATTGCCAAGGCCAGATGATTACCTGTAAAGTTTACAATATAGACCTGTAAAGTTGACAGTATTGCTGCTGTCAGATTTTCCTGGGCTTAAAGTGTTTTCCATGAATAAGCTCTTGCCTTGTCTCATGAAGCTGGGGTGAATCACTAGTGTTGGGCTACACTTCCCACTCAGCTGGGAATTTCTCACTCTTTCACTCTTTCACTTTCTCACAGTTTCATTTGTTTTCCTTTGGCACTGAACACTGTAAATGTGCCTTTTAAATTAATAAGCTCCTTTTTTTATGCTTCAAGACTTGAAGACTCTCTCTCTCTGTCTCGCTCTCTCTCTCTCTATCCATCTCCTGCTCTCTCTCTACCTCTCACCCATCTCTCTCCCTCTCTCCCCCCTCTCTCTCTCTCTCTCTCTCTCTCTCTCTCCTTCACCCTCCCTTTCACACTTTCCCCCCAGTGGTGTTTTCATCTCATAAATACCGTATAAAGTAAAAGGTTTTTTCAGTTCTTTAGTTATGACTTAAAGTTCCATCAGCCGTAATGGCAGGTATGGTGGGTCTAATCTCCATAAGCAGGTATATGTTAATGTAGTAACCAGTGGTGAATATACTACCTAGAAGATTTAGTAATTGTCTGTACACTTAACACCAGTATCTTGGTGGTTCCTCTGTTAGTCTATGATGGCCAGCGGGTGTTTAATGTCTCAGCACCAAGGGTGACGTTCTCATCCATCTAGACCACCTGGAGATTCACTGTGAAGGGAGTCTTCACGCAGGTTTGGCAGACTCCCTTCACAGTGAGATGGGTGCTGCAGGAAAAGCTCATGAGGTCAACAACGTTCTTACTGGAGCACGTTTGTCTTGCCAGGCGGTAATAATGGCTTTAGGAGGTCAGGTGACCCCATGCTGGAAATGTGTGGAACTTTTTTTTACTATTTTTGTGCTGAGTTGAGTAAAAGTAAACGTAAGGAAAGACTTATTCTCTACAGGACTGGTAGAGAAGGTCTAGGTGTGCTGCCGTGTGCTCTGAGCACTGATGCGCGCGGCGCGCGCACGCGCGCGCGCGTGTGTGTGTGTGTGTGTGTGTGTGTGTGTGTGTGTGTGTGTGAGTGATAGGGTGGGGTTGGAGGTGTTTATCAAAGGGAATTATTCAGCAGACTGAGAGCAGTGTGGTACCCAGGGAAGGAGCAGTATCTGGGTGGGAGCCGGCCCACTAGGACCCCTGCTCCAGCCACCACGTGTTCCTCACGCTCGGTGGGCCTTTGGTGCATGAGAAAACACAGGAGATGCTGTGAGCCTGGGGAAGAGGGGCTGAGTGTGTGGAGTTGGGAGTGCTGCACTGTGTGTGCGTCTGCACATACCGGGCCGTATTATGAGGTGCAGCCAGGTCCCTGTGTGGATCGGTCTGAGATGATAGGCCCGCCATGATCCCACCGGGCCACTAAAGACATGAGTCACATGTCTGTGTGTGACGAACTGTGTGTGATGTGCTCAGGCTGAGGTGTGTGTGTGAGTGAGAGAGAGTGTGTTGGGGGGGGGGAGGGGGTGTGCAGTCCTCTGAGTGGACCTCTCCATGGGGTTCTTCTCTCCTCCAGCTGGTCGGATGAAGACTGAGCCGCTCTGCTCCCCACGCTGCCCGTCACCAGTGGGCTGGGGGGGCTGGGGGGGCTGTGGGGGGGGTTTGGGTTGTGAACGGGTTTAATTGGCTGTGCAGGCAGTAGTGCTGCAGCCCCTGTGTTGTGAGGAAGCACTGCATTATGAATGGACATCTCTGGACGTCTGCTTCATGTGCTGGCGTGTGAAGCCGTGTCCCCACGTGTCACCCTAACACACACACACACACACACACACACTACAGCGCCTCCCACCGCCCCGTGCCCAGCAGCTGTTTCCGTGTCGATGCTGTGTGAGCGCCTCTTTGCTCATCGATGGTCACGCCTCCCACACTCACCTGCCCCAGCTGCCCGATACCCCCAGGGCAGGAAACAAGCCCCTGCTGGAATCCTCCTGTATTTACCTTCTTTACTGTCCTGTCCTGGACAGCCGGGACACCTGGGCGGCAACGTCTCGGGCTGGCTGTCTGCTGCGGGTCGTGCCATGTGGTCACCACGTTGGGGGATGGGTCCTCCCTCTGTAAGCTCGCAGGAATGAGGCGAAACCTGTAGTTTGTGTGTGTGTGTGTGTGTGTGTGTGTGTGTGTGTGTGTGTGTGTGTGTGTGTGTGTGAGAGAGCTGCCTGCTTACTCTATGCTGTGATTTTAGAATTCAACTTCAACCGGTTTTCGATGTGCCCAAGCATGTTTACGTGACAACCAGGTTGTTTCTTCTCCTTTTGGATCTGTGCAGAACTGTTTTGCCCGTGTGTATGGATATACATAGATAAACACATTCTATACAGATCCCTTAACCTGTGTTCTACACATACGTTTACATGGGTTTCATGTCAAATTTATGTTTGGACATGATCATAAACACACAGAAACATGGAAACAGATGTTTATTGGATTCTGCTGTGTTCCCGTGGTGCTCATGGTTGAGGGGCAGAGTGTGTACATCTCCCAGTGGAGGCGCTCAGTCACACACACACACACACACACACACACACACACACACACACACACACACACACACACACACACACACACACACACACACACACACACACACAGCTCCAGGCTGCTCCAGTTTCTGCTGCAGTTCCTTTCGGTAACATCTCATCACCAGGTGTGTGTGTGTGTCTGCATGTGTGTGCCTGCCTGCCTTGCCTGTGTGTGCTCATGTGTGTGCGTGCGTGTCAGCCTGCCCGTGTGTGTGTGTGTGTGTGTGTGTGCGCGCGCGCGTGCGAGCGTGCGTGGAGCTCCTGGAGAGGCTCTTTGAGTCGCGTTCACAAATACAGTAGGTTCTGAAGATTCAGGAAGATTCAAAAAATACACTCCTCTCCATAGCAACCATTTCAACCCATGGGCCTTAAAAAAATGTGTGTGTGTGTGTGTGTGTTCTATATAATAAGTATTACTACTATAATTTTTTTCAGCTTGCTAGTTGGGTTTAGGGTTTGCAGGCTCTCTCACGCTCCTCCATCTATGTTGATGTGGAGTGCTCCATCCAGCTGGAGAAGTGGACGTGTGTCCAGCTGGGTTGTTTTGATGGGTGTCTATCCAGCTCGGTGGCGTGGTGTCAGTCTGCCTCCGGCGTGGGTCTGGGGCAGGGGACAGGGTGTCTGTCAGCTCGGGCGTCTGGAGGGCTGCTCATTTAGGAGAGGTTGGATGTCATTGGAGGAGAAACGCCGGTGCTCTGAGATGGCCATGGTGTGACAGTGTCCTCTCGTGAGTGCGGGAGCGCCGTTGGACAGGGTCCCGTTTTGCCTCGAGACTTTTCTGTTTCTGTCCGTGTGTATTTCCACACAGCTGCGGATCTCACGTCACTCTAGCGCACGTGTGCTGTCACGTCTGCCCGCTCTGTGTGCGCGCTCAAACATCTGCGATGTGGCCTCGCATTCTGACATTCACAGAATTGTTCTGGCCTCCGAAATCGAAACCACCTTCCTAACCAGATTTTCACCATCGTTGAAATGCCGTATAATAATATATTAATGATACGGTTATCCTTAATATATGTATTTGATTCAATTTTTTCCCATTGGGTAGAACCTGGTCCTGTAAGTGTGGTTGGTAATAGCTGGTGTCTGTATGTTGAAGACACTTTGGGAGGGGTTATTTGGGATGTAGGATTAGCTGAGTGACTTCACAGCAAATCGAGATGGCGCTAAACACCTCAGAGGGAGGCGTCTAGAGGACAATGGCGGCCATGGCTGGGCAAACGGACGGGGACACAGAGTGTGCCGGGACTGCTGTCGAGATGGACGGTACTTCTGGTTATTTATTCACGAATAATTAAATAAACGAAAGCATGACAACTTGAGAGATTATTGGTGCACAGGTGTGCTGTGACATGCGTGATTTTCATTCAAACGGCTCTCGCGTATTTTTAACCCCTTTCTTCATTCAGACGCGTTGTCTCAAGACGTTTGGTGCGAACATCAGGACCGCCCACTGATCGTACCGTAGAGTAGTGGTTGTGGTTCACGCTCTCCTCGTGTCCAGCTGTGTGTATCTGTGCGGCCGAAGCGTTTCCGTGTGTGAGGACACGCCCACATTCCCCGTGCAGCTGTGGGGGGTGGGAGAAAGAGCGCTTATCCTATCAGAATGACACAACATTCCTCTTGTATCCTGGCAACTGTGAATGTCACCCCAGGATGACTGGTCTTGCCCACTTGTTGTCATTAGTTGGACACACAGTCGCCTATGCACATTTACGTCTATAGAGTGGACTGGACTGTGGTCAGTTGATGATGGTGGTGGTGGTTACTGCTGTGGGAGGATACGTCTCAGGGTTTCGACGATCTGATTGGAGGCTTGAGATTTCAGAGGTGGTCCTGGGGTCACAGGCTGATGTAGATGCTCTCACGCTGCTTTAAGATCCACGTTAACAATGGCGATTCTGTTTTGGATGACAATAACGAATCTTTGGCAGTGAAGCAAGCCTGGGGCGTCATGGAAAAAACAGCCCCACAAACAGCAGTGCCACCCGGGCACTTCTCACTGAACAGAGAGATGTACGGGAAGATTGAGCCTGGAGCAGGCATCTGGGCCACAGTGGGGCCCCCAGGCCAGCAGTGGGGCCCCCAGGCCAGCTCCAGCACCACGCTGGGGCTGCAGACGTGCTCCGTCTTCTGTTCTGTGTGCGGGGCTGTCTAGGCCACTGCGGCTCCGGTATGTTGTTTAACCAGCTGGGTGTGTTGGTCGCTCCTTATCTGATACTTTTAATGTGTACGCAAGTAGGAAAGAAACACAAATGACTGGAGAAAAAATGGGGAAAGACTGAAGAATTAAAATGACATAGCCATGATGATGACGATGATTATATTAGGGTTTTTTTATGGCTGCCGTTTGCTCTTGCAATGCTATTTTTGTTATTTATTGTCTCCTCCATCAATAAATGTTTCTGCCACAGTGTTTAGGTGACAGTATTGAATGTAACTTGATATCCATTATCTAAGTCTTATAAGTTAAAGCATGGCCATTTTATTTCTGGTCATCATTCACAAATCATACTGTAGCCTGTCAGATAAACGGAGCCACCCTGCGTGGTGAGCAGATCAGGAAGCTCATCAGAGAGCCACAGCGTGACTCCCAACACGTGACCCAGAATGATAATGAACACCAGGGTTAATAACAGAACCACCTTTATCATCAGACACGACACGCCGAGATCAGCTACAGGAAAAATACTGTGTGTGCGTGTGCGCGCACATACTGACATAAAGGACTCCAAAACGTCTTGTTTCTCTGGAAACCTTGTGTACTTCACTACAATTTTGAATCTGTCTCTCTTTATACACACACACACACACACACACACACAGTGTGTCTGCACCTTTGAGAGCTTGTGTTGGTAGATGGATACGTGGTGTATTTCATGCAACCTGAGATCACCACCTCTGTTCCATCACCAGCTCCTTCCCTCTCTGTTTGCCTCTGCCAAACCTGAGTCCTCCAGAATTGCTTGAATGTATATGTGTATGTGTGCATATATATAGACATGTGTGCATATATATATATATATATATATATATATATATATATATATATATATATATATATGTTTATTTTTTTCTTTTCTATTGTGTGTTCAGAGACAGCCTGTGATTGGCTGAAAAGCTGGTCATGTGGTTATGAGGCCAGCGCGTGATTGCTGGTTGCTGGTGATTGCTGGTGATTGCAGAGTTGCCAGCTGTGAGCGGTTGTTATCCGGGGGCCGTGTTAAAACATATCCAGAACCCTAGCGCTGGGGTTCTACGCAGGAGCACTCGAGAGAGGGGGTGTGTGGCGGGGGCCCTGGCATCTGGAGAGGGACACGAGGCTTCTCTGCTGCCGTTAGTCATGGCAGAACTGGAATGAAGATGGAGAGAGTGAAAAGGCGGGGGAGGGGAGGGGGGAGGAATCGGCGCTCAATTCAAAGAGCTGAATAACGTGGGAAGGATGGGCCTGCCTTTCCTCTTCCTCCACTTCACTTTTCTCCTCTCCTACCCCCCCCCCCCCTTCAGAGGTTTAGTGTGGGGGGTGGGGGTGGGGCACGAGAGCAGCATGTGAAGAGCCGAGACAGCCAATCGGGGGCCTCGCTCCCCCAGCCCTCCGACGGGACATGCCAAGCCAGCTGGGGCTTAGCGCAGCGTGGAGCCCTGTCACTCCCCCCCCCCCCCCCCCCCCTCCTGCTTCCTCCTTTTCACCCTCGTTCACTCCTTTTCACCCTCATTCACTCTTCTTCACCCTCGTCTACGGTTTCCTTACCCCCACACCCCCTTTTGCTCCACGCAGCTAATAAAACAAACAGATTTCAGCTCCATCTGCCCCTCAGCCGAGGCTGGAGAAAGGAGAGGAGCAGTCTGTAGCAGTCTGTAGCGGTCTGTAGCAGTCTGTAGCAGTCTGTAGCAGTCTGTAGCAGTCTGTAGCTGTCTGTCTAGGAAACCAGAATTTAGCAGAGAACTGGTCAGAAGCCCTTTCATTTACATCAGTGATAGCAGTTAACACTAACCATCTTGAATTTCCAAGGACACCTTAATCTGGTGTAATTGCAGTGTGATTTAAATCTAATTGTTGGCCCTCACCAGAAACACCTGTCAGTAAGGTCATGAGTCTCAGAAATAAATCTCAGTGTTGACAAAGAACTTTTGAGAAAGCTGAGTTCTTTTAAGGAGATGAATGTGGTCTGTAAGGCTTTTAAACTAGACACAGCACTGAATTGTGAGTCAAATGCTTCCCTGAAAGGTTTTGGTTCTTTAATCCCTGTCTGTGAAATGGAGAGTTGCAAGAAACCTCTGAACATAAAATAACCTTGAAGCCACTGATAATTTACACACACACACACACACACACACACACACACACACACACACACACACACACACATCAAACAGCTCCTTTGATATCACCTTATATCTTCTAAGGTGGGGGCTTAAACTAAGACTGGGTATTGTTTTTCTATATCAGTATAGCTAGCTCCTTGATCTTTGATCTCTGTGCTTCGTGACCTGAGCAGCACAGCCTGGCAGCGGTTCCTGCGGGACACGGCGGGGAGCTGTGCTGTGCTGGCTGTGTTGTGGGGGGTGAGTGGAGATGCCCTGGGTGGCTGTGTTGGAGCTGGGTGCTGGGTGCTGGCTGGCCTGCTGCCTGACGGATGTTTTGTCTCCATTAAATGCTTTTGCTCCCTGGAGTTGGAGGCGGATTGTGGCGCCGGGTTGTGGGAAAATGTTCCAGCGTGGAGTACGAGGTCTGTCCAAGGTCAACCAGGGGCTTCTGGGTTACTTCAGCTCCGAACGGTTAAGGCAGCCCTTCGTTAACAGCCCGAATGCTGCCATTTCCAGCGTTTGCACTGTCTCGGGGAGATTCACACGCGTGTGGGAGCAGGAAGCGAAGCAGCTGTGTAGTTGTGTCTTTTTCTGGTTCTCACATTTATTTCGGGGCTGTGGGGGGGGGGGGGGTGGTTACAGTTCTACTATGCCAAAGGATGTTTACAGTCTAGCTGTACTTGTCCTATCAAAGGAATCGAGTTCAAACTGTTTGCGTTCATGCAAGCGTGCTGGTGCACTCAAGCTGACTTTGAGCTGTGTAAGATGGAGCAGCTTCTCCAGCGCACAAACGGGGTTTGAGTCCCTCGGGATTGATGTGGTTCCCCAGGGCGGGGTCATCACTCTTCCTAATGATCCATATCATTATGTGGGTGGGATTAGTGCAAGTTATGAAGTAGGTGGGTGGGGCAGCTCCACTCCGGTAAATATTTATCGTTGGCTCAGGGACGTTGGTCTTTAGGTATTACGGCCCATCTTGAGAATCGATCATGTGGCCATCAGGGTCCTGTAGTCGTGCTGTCCTGAATGTTCTGGCCTCGTGAGATGCTGTCACTCTTGCTTGGATGGCTCTTCTGTCTTGGGTTCTGGCTGGGGTCATTTCACTTGAGCAGACGCTGAGTGTCAACGTGCGTAGTGCAGGAAGTATCCTTTCGCATTAGGGTTGCCTCCGCTCGCCCCGTCTCCTTAGCACAGCTGTTGGGCTGAAGGCTTTCATGGGTACGTCTCCTCTCCCCACCGCTCCCATTTTGTCCTCCCTGTCTCTCGTCCAGGCTGTTGGGGGAGGGGACGCGGTTCGTGGGGGGGGGCTGGCTAGCCCTCTCCACAGCTCTCCCTAGGACACAGCCCAATGAATGAGCTTGTGGGCTCAATATGAAACATGTGCCAAATGCCCCAAGTCTGGCAGCATGAGATGGCTGTGGTGCACAGCGGAGGAAGAGAGACAGTCATGTGACCGGTGTGATTGCTCTTTACTAATTCAATGTGGTTTAATGATGCTTTTAAAGCAAATGAGCACCCACTTTTTGAGCTGCAACGTTTTCTTTCATGGAATACGATCCAGAGCTCGGAGGTCCTCGGAAGGTTCCTGAAGGAAACACTCCAGAGGTAATGGAATCTTTTATCGGCCCTGATTGTGCACTTGTGTGGGTGCTTCTCCTGAGTATTATACTCTGTTGTGGGCTTACAGGAGTGACGTGGCCTGCGTGCGCTTCTCTTCCGCCTCTGCATCTCCTGTGAGGTCACGCACCGTGGCACACGTTTCTCTTGTGGAAGAGTGTGTCCTTAAACAAGCGCTGACTCTCTCTCTCTTTCTCTCTCTCTCTCTCTTTCTCACTCACATGTTCACACTTGATCTCCAGAGGCAAAGCCCAGGGCCTCCCACAGCGGGGGAACGGGGTTTTAAGCGTGCTTGCCTGCACCGCCATCAATACTTAATCGCTCGATTACAATTCAGTGCATATTCCCCACGCAGGCGGCGTGTCTCAGACGCTAGGCGGTGCGTTTGAAGAGCCTGGCACGCCAGTTAAGCGTTTGATTCATTCATGAATGCCCTCTGCTGTTCTCTGGTGCTGCCTCTAGTTTTGCCTGAAGTGGCAGAGGCATATTTTGAAAACTTCTGTTCAAGCTTCTTTTGCTTTTCTGAGAATGCTTAATGATTTCGCTTTCACTGTGTGAAGGTTCCCATTTCGTGATGTGAAAACAATGGATTGCATTACTAATCCTTGAGGAACGCTCATGAGAACAGCTCGCCTCACCCTCTGTCTCACTTTGTCTCGTCTTGCTTTCTCTCACTCTCTACTCCCTATCACTCTTTCTCTTCTCCCTTTATCTCACTCCCTCTACCGGTACATTGTTTCTTATCTTACTTCCTTATTTTTAGGTAGTAAATTAGTCTACTTTCTATTGGTCTTGGTTGAAAGATGTCCATCTTATAATATCTCTCTGCGCTCTGGCTGTAGACTGAGGAGATTGAGAAGCTCATTTGGTTTCATCGAACATCGTACTTGTTTATAGCAACATCATCACCAAAACCTTTACAGTGGTTGAGACGGAACACAGACATGACTATTACATAAGCTCTTTAGCACTGCCATGTGTGTAGATCTCGGAATTCCGGTGAGGAGATCTAGAGAGACCGGTGGAGAGATGGTGTAGGGAAATGGGGAAGTAGAGAGTCTGGAGAGACGGGTGGCTGGGCCGAGGGAGGGAGCCAGCAGAACGGTGTCTAGGAGTCTGATGTCTGATGGTGTCTGAGTCTGATGGTGTCTTCATTTTCTCCGTTGCGCTACATTTACAATCATATCAAAGCAAATCATCATTGGACATTAAAGCCTTTAAAGTCTCCAGCATTTCTCTCTATTATCATCATGTTTTTATGCATTTTTGAAGATGTTGGAGATACAACACTAACACCGTCTTTTTGTTCTCTCCCCCTTTTACTTTCTCTCTTTTCTTTCTTTGCCCCACCCCTCTCTCTCCCCCTCTACCCTCTATCTCCCTCTTTGTCCCCCTCTCTCTCTCTCTTTCCCTCTTCCTCATTTTTTCTCTCTCTTCCCCTCTTTCTCTCTCTCTCCTGGGTTCTAGAGGGACTCGATGAAAGATGACGGAGGAGGTGATTGTTATAGCCAAGTGGGACTACACCGCCCAGCAAGACCAGGAGCTCGACATCCGAAAGAACGAGCGACTGTGGCTTCTGGACGACTCCAAGACGTGGTGGAGGGTGCGGAACGCCTCCAACCGCACGGGCTACGTCCCCTCCAACTACGTCGAGCGCAAGAACAGTCTAAAGAAAGCCTCGCTGGTGAAGAACCTGAAGGACACCCTAGGTGAGCCAACCTCTCGCTGTGGCCTTGCAACTGACTTCAGAACGCCACACCCTTCAGAACGCCACACCCTTCAGAACGCCACACCCTTCAGAACGCCACACCCTTCAGAACGCCCACACCCATCAGAACGCCCACACCCTTCAGAACGCCCACACCCTTCAGAAGGCCCACACCCTTCAGAAGGCCCACACCCTTCAGAACCTCACACCCATCAGAACCTCACACCCTTCAGAACCCCCACACCCTTCAGAACCCCCGCACCCTTCAGAACCCCCACACCCTTCAGAACCCCCACACCCTTCAGAACGCCCGTACCCTTTAGAACGCCCATACCCTTCAGAACGCCCCGCAGCCATCAGAACGCCCCGCAGCCATCAGAACGCCCCGCAGCCATCAGAACGCCCCGCAGCCATCAGAACGCCCCGCAGCCCCTTCAGAACGCCCCGCAGCCCCTTCAGAACGCCCCGCAGCCCCTTCAGAACGCCCCGCAGCCCCTTCAGAACGCCCCGCAGCCATCAGAACGCCCCGCACACCCTTCAGAACCCCCGCACACCCTTCAGAACCCCCGCACCCTTCAGAACCCCACACCCTTCAGAACGCCCACACCCTTCAGCCTGCATGCCCAGCTTTAGGTCACCCCATTTGCAGAGAATGCCATGGGCCTGTGGAGAATGGGGTGTGTCTGTAAAAGCACCTACGTACAGTCAATACATTATTTATTTTTTATTTTAGCTTACATGATTACTAAGCCTATATGTATATATACCATCTTAAGTCACGCACATACTGAACTATGTAAGTAATGCATATTGTGTATCCATATGATTACTCCCAGTGTGTATCCTGTATGTAATGCAGTACATTTGTTGCCCCTCTCACTGCACCAACTCATTTCTATTTCCTGAAAGCTGAAACCAGTGTGTATACTTTGGAAAAAGTTCAGGTATAGTGCAATTAGCTGAACAGCGTAGCATGTAGCAAAAAGGGCTGGTTGTCATTTCAGAGGTCATCTCTGGCTACCATAACATTCTTTCACCCGTGGAAACTAAGGCTTTCTTAGCCTTTTAATTATTAAGCAGACTCCATTCCATGCTGAGGAATGCTATTTACCTAAAATTAACAAAAGTGAAACATGGACAGTGTTGTTCTGGACTGGTTTAGTTGTACGAAAAGCTATTGCACATTTTTCCGAATTGAGTCTGTGAGCCACCGGTCAGTGTTGTATATGCCATGGGGCAGCCCCGGGCATTCTGACTTACCCTGTTGGCATTAATAACACCCACAGTCCAAGGCCCAGTGGAGGCAAGGTCGAAAAATGTCCTCACACGACACCATGGTGTCTCCACCTCCCCCACTGTGGGTCCCAGTGCAGCTAAACCAGTATGAGCTGTCCCGTTTCCCCCCATGGGTGGACACAATGAACGTAATGCTTTATTTTTTGCAAAGCAGTGAAAGCAGCATCCCGGTTTCCGACTGCATGCATCGTGTACGTTTAATGTGAGGCCACAATATGTATTGTCCTACTGTATTTAGTCTCCCCACGAATTATCGTTAATTGGCTTTGTTAATGAGTCGTGAAATACGGGAACCAGAGGTGATCGATAATTCTGTAGTGAAGTGGAGAATGTGGGGGATGAGGGAGCGCCGGTGGAAACGGCCTTAATGGCTTCAGACGGGGCTCGGTGGAATGAGCTCGTTGGGCAGGTTCCCGAGACGGCGAGGCGAGCTACAGCCGGGCTGTCACGTCCCTTCACACAGTGAGCCTTACCGAAGACCGTTTCGTCTGGTCCAATGCTCATATCGTCCACAAAATCAATAGGCACCAGTTCACCACATTTTCTATTGCATGATTATCGCTGTTCTGTAGTGTATTAATCTCGCTGATTAACACCAGCAGGGTCAAATTAAGAGACTGTTAATGCTGTTAATACCTGTGGATCTTTCTAAGAAAGTCAATCAAGAAAATGTAGCCCAGGTTTGGCCTAAATTGTTCTGTGATCTTCAGTAACCTGACGATCAGATCACTGTGTCACTTTTCTGTTTTACATTGTCATCAATTTGTTGGTGAACACGTGAACACCTCTGAAAGAAAAGCGTGAACTATGTAAGCGTTGTGCTGTGGTCCGTCTGTACAGTGGTGTTCAGGTCCTTAAACAAGTCCTCAGTCCTGTTTTTCAGATACCTCTGGATAAGTATTCCTGTGGGTTTAAAAGGCATTTCTATCAGTGTCTTTTTCTCTGTGTTTGCACACGTGTAAGTTGTGTGTGAGGGGGCTTTGCATGCATAATTTTCCCGATGTATTAGAATGGCGTTTTTGTGTGAGTCCTGCTCTGCTCCATGTGTAGGCTGGGGGTAGGCCTGCCCTAAATGCTTCTGGGAAGCTGGTGTTGACAAGGTGCTGCTCAGATTGGCTGGACTCACCCTGCTCCTGATGTAGTCCCGCCTACTTTTTCTGAGTGGGCGGGTCCAGGAGAAGAACGATTGGGCGGAGCCTGTTCTCCACATAGTGCCACACAGCAGTAACGACCTTTTTTATAGTGGATTTTGTATATATCACAAATTAACAGGATTAAACATTGTGCTTGCCATTACATATTTGAGTGTGGCCTTGTACAGCTTGTTAAATATGTTTAATTCAGTAAATTTTTTTATAGAACATTTTATTCCTGGAGTACGATGCAGGAATACTACCGTATGCTTACATATGCATATCACATATATATATTCAAGCTTCATCCACAGTTTTGCCAATAAAATATATAACACTATAATACATCTAATGAAGTAATATAAAAAATGTTTTGCTTGAATTGTGTGATGGAATTTATTTGTTGTTTTGTCATTAAGTCCTTTAGTGTCTCATGGTGTAACGCACACAGACGTTGTTGGAGTGGTCTTCCATAGGTCAGTCAAAGCAAGGGTCTTGGATGGGCTGGTGCCGGTTCTACGGACCCATGGCTGAGCTGTGCACGTCATGGGGGACACGGGCAGGTGGTGTCCAGGTGTGCACGGTGGAGAAGAGGCGAGCAGCTTGTTGTGTCAGAGAGGCGGGGAACGTGCCACCTACAGCCTCTGTGTTCACGGGGAGACATTTGATTACTGTCTTCTGAACGGAGGACTGCTGGGAGTTTGACACGGGGAACGTCCCCGCGCCACCATATGTCCCCCTGTGCAGCATCACAGAGGCCTACATCTGTTCCCATTCTGTGTGTGTGTGTGTGTGTGAGCATCACTTTTATAGCTTTAAAAGCTAGATGTGCCTGAACACCAAAGGCAACTCCAGCTATGGCCAGACTGTCTGTGGGGAGGTTCTGCTCAAGACGTGGTAGTTCATGCCCGGCTATAAACGTAATGCGGGCTAGTTTCATTGAGCTTTTGGCTAAGGTGCAGTAGCTGTGTTGATTTTCAAGGGAATGGGATGTTCTATTGCTGAGAAGTGCCTAGAGTCTGTGAACAGTACACGCAGTGCTATGTGGGAAAGGGTTAGTCCATACAACAAGTGTCCGTGCAGCTGTCAGCCAGCCCAGCAGTGTGTGCAGGGGGTTCATTCCTCCACCTGTGTGTGTTGCTGCTTCTCAATCACAGTTGTTTACGTTCCATAGCTCTTTTGACCATCTCGCTCGTGTGTTGAATGACTTGATTTAGTGCACACATGACGTCCCTTGTTTTATAACTGACATTAGCACTCCAAGATGGCTTTGAAGGATTTGCTGTCTTTGATATCAAATCCCTTCTTTCCTATATAAAACCCCTCAAGTCGTTTTAGATTGATAACAAACTAGTTAATTTGAACTGTGCAAGTCTAGTTGGGGTTGAGATGATGCCCACTGTGGGGGAATCTGCCAGATGTATCATGGGTAAACTACTGATCGCAAAGTGAGCATTGGTGGCTAGGAGCATGGGCTTAGGTGGAGTGAGATCTTATTACTCCTAGAGTTGTGTGTGTGTGTGTGTGTGTGTGTGTGTGTGTGTGTGTGTGTGTGTGTGTGTGTGTGTGTGTGTGTGTGTGTGTGTGTGTGTGAAAAGCTTTTCTTCTGGGGATGTCCTCTCTGAGAGTTGTGACAGGCATCAAATGTTCCCTCGCATTTTCACATCTGTTGTGTCACGGGTCACTGCCTGCCAAGTAGACTCCTCTCCCTTTCCTGTCGGTTCTTGTCAGGGCAGAACCTCTTACACGCTGGCGTCCACCCCCTGCCTCTCCCCTGGTTGCTGCATGATGGCCAACTCTGACATGCTGCCCCTACTGCCTGGGAGGCCTATTGCAGTTGATTTGCTCAGAGGAGGCTGGCGTTGGATCTGAGGAGTTGGCAATTATCCAGGCCTTACTGCCACGCACCAAGAGCACACACACACACACACACACACACACAAACACACACACGCACACACTGTCTTATTTTTCTTCTTCTCCACCCCATAGAGGGGACAGACCTTTTTTATGTTACCTGAGACACTCCGAAAGGCCTTTTATCCTGCCTGTCAAGGCTCTTGGTTGAGAGAATGTGTCCTACTTAGCATGAAGCGATGTATCTGTCCCATTTACTAGGACTTAAATAGACACCGGCGCCACTTCCATAACACAGATGCATCTCTTTCCAATGGTTTACATTCTGTGTTGAATATGATGCATGTGTGGAATATGAGGTACAGGAAGCGTGTATGCTTGCCGACTCGTTTCAACCTCGTTACAGCCGCTTGCTTAGAGAGGCCTGTGTGATCATCTCCCCATGTAGGTCCCCATGTTATTGGAGCGCTCCCCCTCTCTCCTCTAGTGGGGGGTGCTGGGTCGGACCCGCTGTCCACCTCCTCATTAGTTCACCTGGATAACCTGCTCACTGCTGCGGCACACACAAACAAGCCTGTACTGTAAAAGGCATAAATATTTAATATTGGAGGAAATAGGACAGAGGCTCAGGGTTGTGTGGTAATTCATTTTGTATTGTAGGGCTTCAGGTGTGGGGTGCATAGTTTAAAAAAATGATGTTTAATCGTGCTGTGGGACCACAAGGCCAGTCATGGTCTGGTGGTTAGGGAACTGGTCTTGTGACCGGAGGGTCGTGGGTTCGGTTCCCAGACCTGAGGCCATGACTGAGGTGCCCCTGAGCAAGGCCCTTAACCCTCAATTGCTCACTTGTATAAAAATGAGATAAAAAATGTAAGTCTCTCTGGATAAGGGCGTCTGCCAAATGCCATAAATGTAAATGTTAATTAAATGTGCGTAATGTATCAGTAGAAGGACGTGAGGCAGTGCTGGAGAAAGTGGTTCAGTGTCTCCGGTGTTGTAGCGCCACCTACCTGCCGTTTACTCTCCCCACTTAACTGTGTGTGTCTCTCAGGACTCGGGAAAACGAAAAGGAAGCCCAGCGTACGCGAGGCCTCGCCCACACCGAGCATGGAAGCAGAGTACCCGTCCAATGGCAGCGCGGGAACGGGCGGTGTGGGCGGAGCCGAGCGCATCTACGACCTGAACATTCCTGCGGTGGTGAAGTTTTCCTACGCGGCCGAGCGGGACGACGAACTCAGC